>NC_060282.1:57414481-57707130 GCF_021613505.1 Equus quagga
ATCCAAAGAATAAACACATTTATACACCGGGAATATTGAAAAGAATGTGGGAATGGAAGTAAAACTGGTTTTCCCAGAGGAGAAGAGGAAGTCAGTTGAACTTCGACCAAGCAGGACAGAATCTGCATATCCATAAACAAGAATTATTTTGTGCTGTTATCAGCTACTTGCTGTTTTATAAAATAGGTCAAAGACAATGACTATAGTAGAATCAGATAACCAGGAGAGTGTGCCGTATGTTGGAAATGCATAGTTTTCCATGGAAGCACAAATTTTTCCTTATAGTCACCTCCTTATGATCAAAAATACCATACAGAAGGGTTATTCAATATCACAAAGTAAGGCTGGTCTCTTTAGATTTGGCTCTACTATTTACAGAGACACAGCGAGAATGCTATTTTACCATTTAGATCTCTTTGAGTTTGTTTTGTTGCAATGAACTAAGCATACACCTTATGAAATATGAGAGAGAAAAAAACACAGCAAAATAAACCCAAAGAATAAAGGTTGTAGTGCATAAAGATAAGTGCAAAAAGTTAGGAACTAAAAAGCCAAGAGTTCCTGGATCTGCCCCAGGAAGCAGAGAGCTGGAAGAGCCTTGCTTCCACCCTTACAACGACTTCATCCATACTCACTTCAAGCTCATGACTATCTTTGAACCCACTGGAGAACTGAGGTTGAAGAGCAGCAACTGGTCCAAAATCCAAGGAGGATGGCACACGCAGGGTGAGAGAAGAGATGGGAACATTCAACCGGGATATATCAACTGTGGAAGATGTAAGCAGACACTAGTTAAAGTGTTAGGCTAGAAGAGGTGAAAAATTGGTGAAAACCAAGTATGGAAGAACCAGAGAGTGTAAACCCCTGGAGGCTGCAAAAATTGAGTATGCACCCTCTTGCAGACTCTTTCTCTACAAATCCCCTTGGCCACTCACAGAAAAGATCTGAAAGAGCTCTAAGAAGCAATCACTGTGATGGAGGAAGGAGAAGAGCAGGAGTGCAGGAGAGGCAAGAAACTACTGCTGCCCTTAGGGGCCTTTGAAAACTCATGGCAGCTGGGGGGAACTTTATGCCTAGAGAGGAGCAGGATTATACCAACCTCACAACTACCACCAAGGGAGGGCAAGGAGAAGTCCACACCTCCAATAAATAACAACCCAGATAAATAATGCATGCCTAAGTCAAAGGGTTAATCAAAACAACAGAGAACAACACCCCCAACTGCAACCTAATAATAATTGAAAAATTGAAATGATGAGTAACAGTAGAATATTGATGGGAGGGATCAGGAGAAGAGCAAGAGGATTCAAGCAATCTTCATGGAGGCACAGTGCAAACGGAAGACCTAAAACTCAAAATTCAGCAGACAGGCCCCCATCCTAAACAAAACGTATCTCTCAGAGCATTTTGAAGCCTGTGATATACTGATAGTTGTCATAGCAACAGCAAACCTCAAACCCAGGCAATCTCATGCTGGGCCATGAAACAAACCTCAACAAATTTTAAAAAATAGAAATCATAGAAAATATGTTCTCAGACCACAATGGAATTAAATTGAAAATAAGTAACAGGATACATGAAAAATCTCAAAATGGTTGAATATTAAAACTGTAGTTCTAAATTACCTGTAGGTCAAAAAGGAAGTCTCAAGAAAATTAGGAAATACTTTGAACCAAATTGAAATGAAAATAAAACATCAAAATTTGTGGCATGCAAGTAAAGCAGTGCTTGGAAAGAAACTTATAGTATTTAAATGCTTGTATTAGAAAGAAAACGGGGCAAAAGATCAAAATCAGCAATCTAATCTTTCATGTTAAGAAATTGGAAGAAGAGCAAACTAAACCCAAAGCAAGTAGAACACAGGAAATAAAGATAAGTACACAAACAGATGAAATCATAAACAAAAGTCAGTAGAGAAAAATCTATGAAACCAAAGTTAATGCTTTGAAACATCAAGAAAATTGGTAAATCTCTAGCCATATTGACCAAGAAAAAAAAGATAGATTATACAAATAACCAATATTAGGAAGAGAGGATATCAGTACAAACCCTAGAGTTATTGAAAGAAGAATATGGGACTATTGTAAAACTCTATGTACATAAATTTTACATCTTAGGTGAAATGGACCCATCCTTGAAAAAACACAAATTACCAAAAGAAATCGATAATTTCAATAGTCCTATATCTATTAATTAAATTCCTGCTTTAAGAACTTCCAAGAAGAAACCTCCAGGCCCAGACAATTTCATTGTAAATTCTATCAAACATTTAAGGAAGAAAAACTACTATCTCTATAATGGAAAGAGGAGGGAAGACTTCCCAACCTACCCATGAAGCCAGCATTACCCTGATACAAAAACTAGTGAAAGACATTATATGAAAAGAAAAATACAGACCAATAGCCCTAAAGAACATAGACACACACAAAAAACCTTGAAAAAATTAACCAATCAAATCCAGCAATGTATAAAAAGGAAAATATATCATGACCAAGTTAAGTTTATCCTAGGAATGCAAGGCTAGATTGGCATTCAAAAATCCATCAATGTATTTCTCGTGAATCTGTAATTATTTCAAAATGAAAAGTCAAGATAAATTTAAAAATAAAAATGAACAGAAAGAATCCATTAATAACAATGAAAAAATCATTTGACAAAATTCAACAGTCTTTCATAATAAAAACTCTCAGAAAACTATGAATTGAAGGGAAGTTTCTGAACCTGATAAAGGGTGTCTACTAATAAAAAGCACCATCATACTTCATGGAGAAAAACTAAATGCTTTCCCATACGTTCTACAGCAACACAAAGACATCTTCTCTCACAACTTCTGTTCAACATCCTACTGGAAGTCCTAGCCATTGCAATATTGCAAGAAAACAAAAAGTTGTATAAGTCAGAAAAGAATAAAAATATCTCTACTCATAGACAGCATTGCTGTCTATGTAGAAAGTTAAAAAAAAAACTCTACAAAATAGTTCCTAGAACTAATAAATGAGTTTAGCATGGTTACAGAATAAGAAGGCTATCTACAAGTATCAAATAATATTTAATATCTAAACAAAGTCAGTAGGAGGTAGATAGATGTGGGAAGGAGAGGGGAAGAGAGGAAGAGGGGAAAGGGAGAGGAAGAAATTTATTACAAGAAATCAGCTTATGCAATTGCAGGTGCTGGCTAAGCAAGTCTGAAATCCATAGGTCTAGCAGTCGAGACAGGAAGATCACTGGTGAGCTGGAACTCACAGGCATGGGCTCATGCTGTTCTCCACAGGCAGCCAGGAAAGGAAGTTGATGAGCAGGATGGACTCCACAGACAGCCTACCAAAGCTGCTGTCAACAAGCAGAATTTCTTCTTTCTTTTGGGGAAGCCTCAGCCCTCATACTAAGGCCTTTCAATTTATTGAGTCAGATCCACCCAGATTATCCACGAAAATATCTCTTACATAAAGTTAACTAATTAGAGAGAGGCTTTAATTATATCTGCAAAACACCTTTGCAGCAACGCTGAGGTTAGAGTTTGGTTGAGTGACTGATGGTTGTAGCCTAGGCAAGCTGGTACATGAAAAAAGCCATGACAGATATTAATTCTTTCCAATTTGATCTATACATTTAACGTGATCTCAATCAAAATCCCAGCATGGTCTTCTATAGACATTGAAAAACTGATTCTAAAAATGTACATGGAAAGGCAAATGAACTAGAATATATAAAATAAATTTGAAAAAAAGGGAAAAAGGACAGAAGACTCTCACTACACTTATTTGTTACCACATAAAATTGGAGTTCTCTTGCCTGATGCACATAAACGAGTCAATTATTATGGCATTAGCTTTGGGGAAAAGAAACGTAGCTTTATTTTGCGAGATCAATCTGTAAGGAGACAGGGAGCATGTGCACTCAGATCTGTCTCCCCGATCCAGGGCTTGGGGCACTACTTATGGGAGGAAGGGCAGGGCAGTCTGAAGTGCGGGGCGAGACGATTGAACATAAAGAGAAGTGGAGTAACTGATGATCTGCACAAGTTTCATGCCTCTTCATAGGATGCATAGTCGCAAAATGGCGGTGTTACCATGATCTGAGGGTGGGATTTTTAGCAACTTGATGTCAAAAAGGTCGCTTATCGAGCATTTGTGCAGGCCCAGTTGAGGGGTTGGTGGTCTCAACCAGCCTGAACTGGACAAGGGTTCTCAGTTCCTAAAAGACAACTCTTTTTTCTTTTTTTTTTGAGGAAGATCAGCCCTGAGCTAACATCTGCTGCCAATCCTCCTCTTTTTGCTGAGGAAGACTGGCCCTGAGCTAACATCTATGCCCATCTTCCTCAACTTTATATGTGGGACACCTGTCACAGCATGGCTTGATAAGCAGTGGGTAGGTCCGCACCCAGGATCCTAACCAGCGAACCCTGGGCCACTGAAGTGGAATGTGTGAACCTAACCACTCTGCCACTGGGCTGGCCCCTGAAAGACAACTCTTAATTGCTCTGTTGATAAGGTGGAGTCAGTCGAAGTGGTCCACAGTTACATATTCAAAATACAATAATCAATTGTACTGATTGAATAATGAATAATCATTGACTGATGAAATAATAGGCACATATATCAATGAAATAGAATAAGAGCCCAGAAATAAACTCTCACAAATTCAGTCAAATGGTTTTTTACAAAGACAATATGAGAAAGAATAATCTTTTCAACAAATGGTTATAGAATATTTGAACATGTATATGCCCAAAAAAAGCCCCTCAAACTATACCTCATACTTTATACAAAACTTGAGTGAAAAGAGATCATAAACCTAAATGTAAAATAAAAAATTATACACCTTCCAGAAGAAATTATAGGAGAAAAATCTGTGTAATTTTGGGCTATGTAAAGAGTTTTTACATTGACACCAAGAGCACAATTGATAAAAGAAAAAAAAGATATTCTGGACTTTATTAAAACTAAAAACTTTTGTTCTGCAAAAGACACTAGTAAGAGAATGAAAACACAAACCACAGTCTGGGAGAAAATATTTGTAATCATATTATTGAAAAAGAGATTATATCCAATATATAAAAAATTCTCAAAAGTTAACAATAAGAAAACAAATGACCCAAAAAGAGGAGAGGGGAAATATCTGAGCAGACACTTTATCAAAGAAGATGTATGGAGAGAAAATAAGTATATAGAAAGATGCTACACATCATTAATTATTAGGAAAATGCTAATCAAAACAAAAATAAGGCACTACCACATGCCTAAAAAAGATGTAAATAAAAAAAAACATCCAAAGTTCGCATGAATGTGGAGCAATTGGAGCTCTCCTACACTGCTGGTGGCAATGGAAGACAGTACATCTTAGAAAGCAGTATGGCAGTTTCTTGTAAAGTTAAATACGCACCAACCATATGACCCCCAGAAAAACCCACACATGAATAGCAGCTTTATTCATAGTAGTCAAAAATTGGAACAACTAGATATCATTCAACTGGTGACCAGATAAACAAACAGGTACAACCATACAATGGAATACTCTATGGCAATAAAAAGGAATGGACTATGGAGTCATGCAATAATATGGATGGATCTGAACTGCATTTAGCTAAATGAAAGAGCTCATATTGTATAGTTATAAGGCTACATGTTATATAGTTCTATTTGTATGACATTCTGCAGAAGAGAAAACTATAGGAAGGATAAGAAATAAATGACGCCAGGTGCCATGGGGTGGGCAGAACTGTTGTCTATAAAGGCGTAGCACGAGTGAATTTTGGGGAGAGGAGTGGCAGAACTGTTCCACATGGAACTGTGGTGGTGGCTACATGACTGTATACATTTGCCAACCCTATAGATGCATTCACCACAAAAATGAAAAGCTATTACTGCACGTTAACAGAAGATTCAACAAGGACGTGAATAAAGATGAAATACAGACTGTGACAAATGGCTCTAATTGTCTTACATATAAATCTCACACCTCACTAAAGGGGATGGGGAAGAAAGGAGCTAACCTAAGTAACTTTGAAAAGGGGTGTTTTGCCTGAATACTGTACACAAACAGAACTGAACCCAAACATTGTAGTCTAATTGGTAAATTTTGTTCTCACAGAGTATGGATTAGGAATTCTGAAGCATTTTTATTTGTATACTAATGTTGAACAAATAAGCAAATACATCATAGATAAGGAGAACCTGATTTTTGATTGTTAGACAAAGAAGCTACGAATAAGGAAAGGAGAAAGCCTAGAAGGAACCCTGTGGTACTAGTTCGGAGCCTGACATGTCAATATGGAGTCATAGTTTATTATCTTCACACACGCACAGAGATAAATTGATTAAAAAATAAACATAGGTGTGTATATATATATGTGTGTGACTCAGTATACACACATGTGTTTCCTAGCTCTGTCCAGTGAGAGGGGCTAGAAGCAAGAACAGCCCAGTAGCAATGAGCACACCTTATGCCCAGATCTTGGTTTCTACTACCATTCTCCAGCAAAAGAAACCAGGGGTTCTTGGAGACCTCATTGATTCCGGGGATGAGGTTGGGAAAATACAAGGTGAGCCCGGAACATAATGTGACTTAAGAAAGTAAGAAAGAGCTGAAAAAGAAAAAAGAGGAAAGGGGTGGGGAAGGAAGGATGGGAGAAAGGAAAAGAGAGGAGGGAGGCAGGGAGGGAAAAAAAGACAGAAAGAAGGAATGTGACATAGCAAAAGGCATAGGAGCCAAGCTGACAGACTTACCAATGGCCAACATTAGAACAAGTGCAGCAACAAATAAATAAGAAAACCTTTGGATTACAGACCAAAGAATAAAATAAACATCCATGAATTCATATTGATATAAATAAATATTTTTGATCTATAATCCAGAAGTATCATTTATTTGTTGTTCAGGTTTTCCTATTTTTGCAACTCTTCTTTAAGTCTAAACTCATCTCAAAATTTTTTTAAAAAGCAAAACATCCTATAAAGAATCAACAAAGCTAAAATTAGTTGTTGGAACAGAGTGGTGAAATGAACATACTTCCCACAAGGCACTAGAGATGAGAGAGAGAAGGCACTAGAAATGCAGGTTCCTATCTGCAGTATCCTCCTCAAACTCCAGTTCCAGTTCAGTAGGTTTGGGACATACCCCTGACCCAGACACCAGTAGATTTTCAGATATCCCCAAGTGTTTCTGGGAGCCAATGAGACAGTTTCATTTTGAGCCACAACTCTGAACTGCATCTCAGTATCTCCAAGTACTACTTTAGTTTAACTCTTTCTGTATTTCCCTTTGGCCTCACCCCTCAAAGTCCTGTTAGATGAGCAACCAAGTTGAACTCAGGCTACCTATGACTTCTAGACTATTCTTTTCAGAACAGCACCCTTAACTATGTGACGTAATGTGTGAAGAAGCCATCAAGGCCTTTGGGGAATTCAAAAAGGTCTGCCCAATCTCTGAGTTCATAAGATTGGCACAAAGGTCAGTGGTGGCAACATCTTATTTTGATACTAGGAAAATGTATGAAAGCAGAAAGGAAAAAGTTGTCTAAACCTTAACCAGTTTGCTGAAGCATAGGTTCTAGATCCTGGAGTGAAGCGGACCTACCAGGGTGCAGACACTCCACTGTACTTGTTTCATGTTCTCCTCACAATAGTCCCGCCCAGAAATGTATTTATCCCCCTTTTACAGATGAGAATCTTTCACTCAGGGAGTAACCCACTCACAGTCACATAGCTGCTAAGTGGCAAACACAGGATTGAAGCCAGATTTTTCTAAGACTTCAGCCCACAATAATTCTACTGTAACCACATATCATCTACCATGATACTTCATCCTAAAGTTTACAGTCACGTGGGTAACGTGGTTTTTACTTGTTTTACTAGCTCCAAGGCTGGCTTCATGTTCTTTATTTCTCCATGATGAGTCTTTATCTTTAAAACTAAAGAATGAGCCCCATCCTCCCATAAAACTCTCTTCCCACGAAAGGAATTTTCATAAATCCTATCTTGATTGACTCATCCTAAGGGTGTTGAGTAAGAGGAGAGGCTTTCCACGTCTATGTAAAATTAGCCCAGCTCGGCGTTGTTATGCACGAGTCTTGGCAGCAATTCTTGCTTTTCAAAGTGGTAGTGTACCTTGAATTCATTTGGTGTAGCAAGGCATTCTAGTCTGAGCCATACTGATGAATTATGTCCCCAGTGGGTTTTTTTTCTAAATAATGTTGAATTAGATTTAATCTGAGACCTTCTCCAGCTGGCTTATTTTCTTCAGCAAGTATTGAAGTGAATCTCTCTTCTGACTCCCTTGGTTCTTTTCAGATGAGAATAGCCCATCTAATCAGTTCTACATCATTCTTGGATTTGAATAAAACCTTCAAAGCTTGTGTGATTTAGCAAAGTAATAAATACCTCAAATGTAGCTATAAGAAGCGAAAGTTAGAAAGAGTGGCCAGCACTAAAGGAAAAGAGGCAGAGAGTAAAAAGATATTCTTTGTGGTTAATTGCAAATTGAGTCTGTCTGACAAGAAAAAAAGAACTCTTCCTGGTCTATATTTTCCCCCTAAGGATCTTAACACAAGGTTATGCAACATCTCTTGATAGTAATTGCCAATAAATATTCCATTGTCTTGATACATACTATTTGAAAATTGGTGTATGGAAGTAATATTCCAGAGCAACTTTTTATTTGGATGTTTTCTCATCACCCCAAAAACATCATATTCTAGACTAAATGTACCAGCTCCTTTCCTCTTACTTTGTCTCAAACCGTTTCTCTTTCTTGGCTTACCTCTCCCTGGCAATGGCCTCACCACTCCCATATTGAATTTGGAGTCATCTCTAAACTTAATCTTCTTTAAGAGGAAGTATAGTGCTGAGGGAATGGGCTTTGGATTCAAATCCTGACTCCACCCCTTACTGGTTATGTGCCCTTGACCAAGTTATTTTAACCAATTTGAGCCTCGGTGTATTCATCTGTAATATAGGGATCATAAAGTCAGCCTTACAGCATTATTGTGAGGATTAAATGACATAAAGTACTCAGAACATCAAGTATGGGGCCTATGCATATTAGGAGCTCAAAGTATTTAGGTTCTTATTGTTACAAATAGAGAAAAAGAGCCCTTGAAAAATGTGCCTGATTTTTTACCCAAGCCATGGAGATAGTAAGTCAATTTGAAATTGCACCAATAAGCTGCCACATGCAATTTATGTCAAAGAAAGGGTTCAACTAAAATACTCGATAAGAAGAAAACATCTTGGTTTATACCCACTACTTAAAGGTCACCCAGGCTGAGAGGAGAAATGATAACATTATTCAGAGTAGAGTTGTCAGAGGAGGATGTGCAGTGGCAACTGATGGTTGTGAAGGGCCAACTGGTGGGCAGTGAAAGGTTCCAACAGAGGGGTCCTTTCCTTGTCTCTCGGGTGAATGCAATATCCACTTCCACAGTAGTTTTTTTTGTTTTGTGGGGAAGATCGTCCCTGAGCTAACATCTCTGCCAAAGTAAATCTTCCTTTATTTTGTACGTGGGACACCGCCACAGCATGGTTTAATGAGTGGTGCACAGGTCCGCACCCAGGATCCAAACCCGTAAACCCCGGGCCACCAACGTGGAGCATGTGAACTTAACCACTACACCACGAGGCCGGCCTCCCCCACAGTATTTTTAATTTCACATTTGATTAAAGGCTATTTATTAATAACTCACTATGTGAGTTATTAAAAGTTAATATTATTTGAAATTCATAAATAAAATGAGTCCATTTGTTCAATAATGATTCTGAGTATTCCACTAAAAAGTACCACCCAAACTTAGCAAATTGTAAACTTCATACTGTCCACACTCATGGAGTTAAATTGCCTACAATTTTCAAGAAAATTACTTTGAATTGGCAACATAATCATCATTTTTTGCCAGATACTTATGTAAAGGATATTTCTTTTATATAATACCTCCCACATAGCAAGTGCTAATAAGTAGTAATTATTACTGTTACTTAATTCCCCATAACCATTCACTCGCCAAGTCCTAGATAGTTCTCCAAAAAGTTTCGCTCTCTCCATTTCTACCACAACCACCTTAATCCAGGCTGGCATCATCTCAAACCAGATACTTTCCTACTAACTTCAGTTTCCTTGACCTTTCTGTTAATCCTCCTTAGAGCTAAATCAAACTTCCTTAAATATCACTTTATAGTAGCATTCATTGCCTTCCACTTTCTTAAGATATCTGAATCTAAACACATTTATGTACCTGATTCTTAAGACCACCCTCCATAATCTGCTCTTCCTGTCTAGCCATCCTTAATTCCCACAGTTCGCCAATAAAAATTCTCCATTCCCAGCAAGCCACACTCTTCATGGATTCACAAGGGCTTTTGGGAATTCAGGAGTGATATTCCAAGTAAGAAATGGGTGGAGCTTTAATAGGCGATAGGTGGAGTTTTTTGCTCCACCAATCCCAGTATTACCAGCCATCAAGATTCACACTAACTGCCTCCTCTTTCAAATATTCTTTCCAAATCAATCTAGCCTACATTAATTTCCCCTCACCCAAGCCTCAGAGCTCTTGAATACTGTGCCACCCAATTCAACACTTAATTATGCATTGTCTCACAAAGTTCTTTGACCAGTCCATGTGTACTTCCTGTATGTTATCCTTTCCTCTCCAGTAGGTAATTTCTTCAAGAATACAAACTAAATTTTAATCATCTCCCACATTTTAAATTAGTGATGGACATGTAATATAACAGGTTATCACATAGTGCACAGTTATTACTATCAGGCAAATTGCTAGGCATTTTAGCTTAATTATTTAATTTAATACCCACAACGATCCTATATGGTAGATATTTTACTATTCCCCATTGTAGAGATGAGTCTTCTGAGATTTGAAGACAAATCTTGCCCAAGGTCAGAGAGCTAGTAAACAGCAAAACCCCGAGGTGATTCCAGAAAATTCTGATCTCTGAGTCTTGACTCTAGCAGGTATTCAACACAAAGCTGATTGTTGATAAGTCTTTAATACCAATTTTCTCTAATACAACTTCAATAACTTCCACACCTCTGAATGCAGAGCGGAGTCTCAAGTCTCAGTATATACCTGTTGCTTGATTGACTACAGGAAAATGTCATATAATTAGCCTAACAAGCTTTCAGTATCTCAATGAATAACAGAGCACATGACCACATTTTCCAAGACCACTGACAATTTCTTCAGCTTATTTTCAAAACCTTGGAGTTCTACCTCACATTTTCCACTTGGGGAAATAAACGAAGACTACCCAAACGAGAGCAAATGGAGGCCATTTATTCAGCTTGTTAAAGTGAGGGAGTCAGCCACCACCACTTGCATTTGGCAGAGGCTCATGGCATGCAGGGGAGTGGGAAAGCTTTGTAGTGGGGAAAAGGGCAGCTCCAGGAATGCCCTGATTGCAGGTTGTTGGCCTGGGGTAGCTGGAGGCAGCCTGACTGGAACAGGATGTCTTATGTGACTGGTTTGGGGAGCATACTTGTCTTTCTCTGGTTGTCCTTGAATTGAAATGACATAGGTGAAAGCGGCAAAAGACAGGGATCGGGCAGTCACTGACCGAGTCCTGACTTTCCTGGGCCAGTTGCTGCAGAGGCTGTGGGCCAGAGTCCCATTGTCCTATGTGGTCTGGCCATTGTCTGTTGGGCTATTCAACCTCTCACACTTAACTATAAACCATCTTTTATCCTAATTTACATTCTTCAGGTATTTGGAATGCTACTTCTAGTTTTTGTTACAAAGAAATCCAACTTAACTTATTCCCAAAGACTGTCCAAAGACAAAGTTTCGTGGGTTAATAAATTGCTTTCTTATGAAATGCAATTTTGTTTAGAAGCTCCCTGTTTCTTAAAAAAATAAGCTTTTCCCAAAAAAAGGATGAAGAAGCAATTAGATCCAAAAACGACTACAAATATCACTTTTCCTACATAAAACACTCAGTGAAATTCTAGTGCTAATAAAGAATGTTATTTCAGCAACCACAGATTAGAAATAAGGACATTGGCCTGGTTTCAGTATATACTACAGTGAAAACACTCCCATAACCACACTCAATATTATCTTAAATCTCTGAAGGTTTTGACAGTTGCAAAGTTATCAGGTTTTTTCCCCCACTTTTACAAAGTTCTGCCTAACTGGATTCAGATAGTACCCAAAAAATAGACGGCAAAACCCTATAAAGTAATGCATGTCGGGGGGAGGGGCTATGTGGGAAATCTCTGTACCTTCCTCTCAATTTTGTTGTGAGCCTAAAACTGCTCTAAAAAAAATTGTCCTAAAATAAAACAGTATGATATTATTTTCCTGATAGCAACTTTGTAACTAGCTCATTTTAATTTTTACCAGCTAGTTTTGTCACTTCCAGGCATTTAAGGACTTTGATTTCTGAAATACTTAACTTTTTTGGATGCTACCTTTACTGAATCGCCAAGTCAATCTCCTCCGCACTGTACATTAAATGTACTACAATCCTCTTTATGCTGCTCACGTCGAGTTGGAAATTACAATTGGTTTTATTCAAAGCTTTAGTCCTGGGTTCAACAGGACATAATACTTCATTATTTAGAAAAGTGCCATTATCTCTTACCTGGAAATAAAGGAAAAGTCAGCTTATTCTCATCAAAAAGTAAGCAATTGTCTCAGGAAAAGGTAAAATAAAAATCTTTTTAAAAAACAGGATTCTTAAAAATAAGAGTCCATTAGCATACAATGCTTTGTGCTACTGAGTAAACCAAAGAAACTGAAGCTGACCTTGTTTTCAAGTTCTGATCTAGTCAACTCTTACAGTCCTGTAAGCTCTCCAAAATCACAAACCCACGCGAAACACTGGAATGACCATCAAATGAATGGGGGCGGGCAGGATGGGGTGGGCCGGAACCGGAAGCGCTCATGATTAAGGTTTCCTGAAGGAGGCTAATCTTTAGCCAATTCTTGAATTGGCAGAAATATCTATGATAAAATATATATTGTAATGTATTTAAAATATATTCTACACTTCATAGGTGGGCATGATAACGCACCTGACCACTTCTACTTAACTCAATTTCAACTTCCAAGCTGTAAATTCTGCCACTATCAAACTGTGAGACTAATTCAGTCCCTAAATGGGATAATATAAGGAAAATTTGTTCAGATATCAGCATTACATCAGCCCAGATGCAAGTAAGAGTATCATGCCTTAGGAAATAATTTAGCATACTCTCTCCCAAAAGGGCCTCTGGGAAAATTCTTTTCTTCTTCCTTTCTTCTTCCTTTCTTCCGCTGCCATAAAAAATAAAAGTAAGAAATTCCTATATGCGTGAAGTCAGAAAGGCAAGAATAAATTGACCCACATTAACACACACACTCAGGGACACATCTTAACTCCTGCAGCAGTGTTCGCTTTTTAACCCCGGTGAATGGGTAAGTGGTGTGGTTCAGGCATAATATGAAACTGTCTCAATCTGCTTCTTCTAGTTATTACTAGCAACTGAGTCATACGCATGTAAGGTCAGCCCTGGGAGAGAAGGAGAAAGCTTTGTTTGTGGCCCTTAGGCCACACTTTCTAAGGAAGGAGAAAGACTTTCTCATGTCAGTCCCATTGCAACCGTCTCTTTACCTGCCTGTCTTCCCCACACGAGACTGGAACTTCTCCAGGATAGGGACTGAATTCACCCCAGGGACAGAAGGAGAGACTTTATCGGGCGGCTGAGATTCCTGCACTGGGTATCTGCCCACCTGCATCACTTTCTTCTCCTTGGTAAAGTCAAGCCTTCAACTTTAAAGCCTTAAGACGTTTGGCTTCATGGAAGCCACAGTGGAGTTACTTCTAGTTTGGCAACTGCTTCTGGAACTACCAAAGCGGCTCTAACGGTCCTCCCGCGTGTGTGGCTGTGTTATTCCTGAGCCCGGCGCAGTCAGTGTGTGATCTCCAACAGCACCGTCTGCCATTATAGTGGACAAGCATTTGGGGAGTTAGATAACCGCCCTTGACGGCCGCGTTTGACTGGGTTTTGATGATGAACTAGGCTAGAACGAGCCTGCCTCCAGGGTAGGACGTGAGGACCCATCTGTTTAAGGCTGATTATGAATAACTGATAATGAGTGAGCAGACTGAAGTCATGCCCTGATAACAAGACTGTTTGGAAGAGCAAATACCACTTTTTTTAAATATTAGAGATAAATGGTATCTCCCTGAATGCCTGGTCTGGTACTTAGGAGCCGGTTTACACTTTTCCAATCAAAGTGATTCATTCCTGGTTGCATTAGTGGCAAAAAAAAATTGAACACTTTGGAAAGAAGAGCAAATCATTAAGGTAAAGATATTTTAAGTATAAACAAATGATCTCAGGACCAATAGTAAATATTTAACCCCTTTCTCTTTAACTTCAGTACCAAAATACTGATGATCATGAAATGCAGCTAAAGAATAGAGAAAAGACAGGTAGTAAGGAAGGAAATAGCTTTTGTCCTTTTGGAGTTGATTTGCCAGCTTTGCTCTTCCCAGCACTGTAGCTATATTATTAAAAGTATAGAATGAAAACCCATATGAGTTAAGACATGTTCATTATGCCCATGGCAACCTAGTTTAGGAGAGAAAGAGTAACAAAAATTAATCCTAACACAGAAATAGAGAGAGAATTAGAAATCCAGGTTCTCTCAGCGGTAAATTGTTATTTATATCACCCTTATAAACTAAAAGGGAAAAATCCAAAATCAAACCAGTAAATGATAGAAATATCTCCTAAAGATGCAGCAACGAATTTAAACTTTCTGCACACAATTTTAATGGTAGTGTTGTTTTTCCCCAAAGTTTCCAAAATCTGTGGCTTTGAGCCGAGCCCCATGCTGTCAGCCCACTTTAGCACATTTTAATGAAGGGAAAATGGAAACGCTGCTCTCTGAACTGTGTCACAGCACTTTCTAACACAGTCTCCGAGTGTGCGCTTAGGATCTTGGTGTTAACACTTGATTTAGAAAGCACTTTGAAGCTTTGAATTAGGGTCATCAATATAATAATTTGACAGCATCAGTTCTACTTGGTAATAAAAAATGATTCTTTGTCAGAATTCTCAGCATTACCAAGAAACAAAGGCATTCACATATCTCCAAGAAAAGTTCCAGCTCAAGGGCACTTGTGTTCTAATATATATTCCTAATATATGTATGTGTTTAAAAGATATTAAAATCCATTAGCTGCTCATAAATTTCATCATCATCTATCTTTATCATTAATCTCATATGAATTCTGAGGATTAAGGAACTGCAGTATAATTCACTTTGACACATTCTGTGTCAATAGACGCTCAGCTGAAACCAGTTAAATATGATTTTAGGTTTTAAAGAGGGTATGGATTGTGAAAAACAAATTAGTCATTAAGACATCTAAGATGTTATGGCTTCAACCAAAAACCCTGATAAATCAGGAATGAAATAATGGCACAATCTGTGACACGATGCGAAGAAGAACAAGAGGATTTCAAAGTGACCTAGCGCCCAGATCCCTTACGCAGGACCAGGAGAGGTGGGAGACGACATAACACACTTAGGGCACTAATGACAACATTCCCATACGCATTTCCAAGATAGCTTCAATAGTACAGAAGACACTGACTAAATTTTTCTGTTTGCTTCTTAAAATATAAGCATTGTGAAAATTTTACTCAGAATTGAGTTAATTTAGTAAAGCAAAAAGTAAATTTGACTGTTGAAACAGGTGCAAGCAATTCTCTAGACTAATAAAATTAGTGAGCTGTAAAAACTATTGAAAGTGTTAAAAGATGTCTTAAAGCTCCATTATTGTCATTGAATAATCATAATGCCATAACAAGTCAAAATTAGGCTTGGTAGCCTGATGTAGGTTTTTGAGAAAGCATGCTTTGGAGTTAATTGCTTGCTCAAAGTTAAGTGAAATCAGAATTTGTGGGCTCTCCGCCAAGTTCTAGGAGGCCAAGAGGTCTGTTTGTGTCTCAAGCTGACCGCCTGTCCTTCTCACCGGACCCTCCCACTTCTCTCAGAGAATCCTGCCTCCATGAAAGTCCAGCTAAAATGCCACTTCCTCCAGGAAAACGTCCCTGAGCTTTCCCTACTCTGAAAGTTCACTGTTCTCTCCTTTTTCCATACTTTGTGGCAAACATCCCAGCAGCCTTGTCCATAAGGAACAAAGACTGACTCTTCACATTTGAATTCCCACACTGGTACTCGGCGCTGACCACGTGCCAGGCTCCGTTCTAGGCACTGCGGATATATTAACTCACGTCTTTCTCATTGCATCCCTCAGGGAGGTACTACTTTGTTCCCCATTTTTCCAGTGAAGAAACTGAAGCACAGAGAAGTTAGGTAAGTTTCCCGAGGTCACGGACTTGGGACCTGCCTGGAAAACCAAAATTAGCCATGGGATCATGAAAAGTTTACTAAAGACCCCCATTCTTAACAATTTATTCTTGTAGGGTGTGTGTGTGTGTGTGTTTATGTGTAGAAAATCTAAACCTATTTAGCCTCATAAGATGCAAATTTGTTTTCAGAGTATTAAGACTTAGTACCATACCAATTAAATTCTGGCACAGTCTCCCACAGCCTAGGACAGAAGCTGAGGATGACCTGGCCTGTGCCTAGCAGTTCAGTGCTGTGACTAACCACAAGTACTGTTACCAGTCCTAACGGCTGCGTACATGTAGGGGTATCAGAAAATGTCACATTCTCGGTTTTTTTCTTTTTTCTTGTTTTTTTCTTTTCTTTCAGTATATGGATTCTTTTTATTTACATGGTAACAAAGCAGTTATATTTTGTTCATCTTTTATTAGTTTTCTATTGCTATCAGAACAAATCACCACAAAGTTCAACAACACAAATTTATTATCTCGTAGTTCGTAGGTCAGAAATCTGCGCAGGCTCAGCTGGGTTTTCTGCTCCAGGTTTCACAAAGCAGAAATCAAGGTGTCAGAGGGGCTATGTTACTTTGGGGAGGCGGTGAGGATGATTGTGCTTCCGGGTTCACTCAGGTGTTGACTGAATTCAGTTCCTTGCAGCTGTAGCACTGTGGTGGGTGTTTGCTTGTTGGCTGGCAACAAAGGGGCCCTTCTCAGCTTCTAGAGGCCTCTGGCACTCCTGAGCTCAGGGCTCTCTTCCTCCATCTTAAAACCCAGCAACGGTGGTAGCGTTCTTCTCTCTCCCACTTGGAATCCCCTGACCTCCCTTTGTGCCTCATCCCTCTGACCCTTCTGCCTTCCTTTTTGTCATTTAAGGTCTCACGGGATTACACTGGGCCCATCCCAATAATCCAGGCTCATCTCCCTATTTTAAGGTTAGTTGATTAGCAATCTTAATTCCTTCTGAAAAATCCCTTCACAGCAGTATCTAGATTAGCGTTTGATTGAATAACCAGAGAACAGGAATCCTGGGGGCATCTTTAGAATTCTGCCAAGCACGCATGTTGACCCTCAAAATGTAAACATGAAAAAAATGTTTTCTTAACCAGAAGTTAAAAACTTTTGTGTGTTTTAATTTCGTTACTCACATTCTGTATTTTCCAACTAAATAGCTATGTTAGTTATTAACAACAAATGTATTGAAACTAGGAATTTAGGTACAATTCTAATAAAAAGATGCTTTAATCAGTGAGTGTACTACTTTGTATGACATCCCTTTATGATTTGTAAATATATTAATTGAGTTGAATGATAGGAAATTTATATTAATGTATTAATTGCTGGCTTTTTTTTCTTTGACTATCAATAAAACTTTCTATAAAAATAATTTCAACAATATGATTAAATTTTACTTCCAATTTTACATGTAGCACAATGATACAAGTTTAGACAGATAGTAAGTTAGGTGGGATACAAATATATTTCCTAGAGATAAGCTAAATTAATTAAACTGTATAATTGGTCATAGTTACATCACCCTAATGAATAGTTCAAGAATTTATAACAATTTTATGTATTCTGAAGAAGAAATCAGTGTCCTCAAAATCATTTTTGGCAATAGGGGCACACAGGAGTGCTCCATTTATGCTGTTGAATGAATGAATGAATGAATGAATGCGATTTGGTGGTGGCAGGAAGCGCACGAATTTGTTCTAGGAAATACTCAAAGAAATGATCCAAGAATTAACCTTTGTTTTCTCAGCCATGGAAGAAGGTTATAATTAGATGTTGTCTAAGAGTCTTCCTAGCTTCACATTCTATAATCACAATTTGCAAAAATTTTCATTCTGAATTTTCACCTTTTGTTCCATTCAAGATATTCACAAATGCACATAGAAAAAAATGTAAATAGAATTTTTCCTAAGGAAAATTTAAAAAGCAATTAAAATGGGATTGCACAAAATTTTATTAAGAGCTTGAGAGATGCAATTTGCTTTCAGTAACAGCTGCCTTTCCAAATTCTGTGAATTCTCAAGATATTAGTCCATAGCCCTGAATGGGGAGACAAAAGCAATATGGCAAGGAAGAAATGGTATGGCATTTCTGGCAGTTTACTGAAGGTGTGACTTTAAACAAAGCACTCAACTCTTCTGGACTCCACTTTCCTAATCGGTGAGAGAGACAGGGCTCCCTAAATGAAAGGATATTGCATCTAAATAAACAATCTCACTCTAATGGGGTATCAAGCTGTTTCCAGTGACTGGAATCTTATGGGAAGTGGAGTGATGGCCCCACACCAGGTTGTTAGGAGGTTGCCATGGACATTGGCTGTCAATATTAAAAAAAAAAAAAAATCTTTGCAAGTTGATGGTACACAGCCTCTACGTGTTGAATGGCATTGTGCGCCTAGAGCATTAGAGTAAGGCCAGTGTCAATGTTTTAAAATTCTCCAGCAATTATTCTACTGTATCACACTCTGTGTTCACGTTTCCTCTCCTCTGACATTTCCACCGCTACAACCAAAGGCCATTTCCTTTTTGGTCTGTCAACAGTGGAAATTGAAAACAGCTGCTCACCAATCCTTTGGATAATAGGTTCTCTGTGCACATCGTATTATGGGGTCTTTAAGGTCACCTCCAATACCTGAAGAGATCACAAAGAAGAATTTTCAAGTTGAGTGGGGCCTTAGTAATCATCTAATCCAACTTCCACCCAAGGCAGGAGGCCCATCTGTAACTTCCATCCTCCAGCCACCGTTTGGCCTCTGCACAAACACTTGTAGAACATGGGATCATGCTCCCCAAAGCAGCACAGTTCTTGTTACCTCACTTAAATTGTTAGAAACATTGTTCTTATATTTAACTGGAATCCCACTATAGTTTCTATAGGACCTTATTCTGTGATCTAGAATCGGGTAGAATGAGTTCATGCATTTTCTTTATAACAGCAGTTTACCTATATGAAGAGAGCTCTCCTCTGACCACAAATGGTTAATTTTAGTTCAAACTTTACCGTTTCTTCATGTGAAATGGTTTACATGCATCTTACTATCATTTTTATTAATTTCTGCATGTTCTCTATTTTTTGAATGTTCCTCTTTTGAAAAATTATTCAAAGAATAAAATACTGTACAGTTCAGTAAAAATAAATGACCTACAGTCACAGGCAAAAACACTGCTGAAACTCACAAACAGAATATTTAGTAAAATAATCAGGACACAAAAGAATATAGTATATTTCCACTTACATGAATTCAAAACCTAACTTGTTTAGGACTGCATATATAGATGATGGAACTATAAAGAGAAGGCAGTTAATAATTATTATAAAAGTCATGATAAGTGCTTACCTCTTTTTTTTTTTTTTTTTTTTTTGCTGAGGAAGACGAGCCCCGAGCAAACACCTGTTGTCAAACTCCCTCTTTTTGCTTGAGGAAGATTGTCCTTGAGCTAACATCATGCCAGGCTTCCTCTATTTTGTATGTGGGATGCCACCAAATCATGGCTTGATTAGTGGTGTGTAGGTCCATGCCAGGGATCCGAACTGCAAGCCTTGGGCCACTGAAAGGGAGAACATGAACTTAACCACTACGCCACCAAACTGGCCCCAGTGCTTACCTCTTGAGAAAGACCAGAGGTGTGATTAGGGAAGGAGGGCTAGTTTAGGGGATATTTTGGAGCATCAGCAATGTTCTCTTTCTTGATCCTAGTGGTGATTTCATGATAGTCATCTTATAGTTTCATTAACTGTGCATATATGTTGTGTCTACTTTTCTGAATGTGTGTTATATTTCACATTTGTGCCATTTGCATATTACTCTAAAAATGTACATGCATGCATTTTGACTGAAGAATTCACTTTCCAAATAACTGTCCCAAGCAAATAATTAAGGCTATACACAAAGATTTAGCTCAATGTACTTTTAATGTAATAATGATTATGATTGGGAAAAAAAAAACCCAGGGTAAATTAAATCTGCAAAGTTAAGGTCACTTCCAATTCCTGATTGAGTTATTTATGATATATGTGTCTACTGATATGAAAATATATTCATGATTTTTTGCTGAATATAAGAGAATAAAATACAAATCTGTAATGATTACATTTTTTTAAAAAATCTGGAAAGGATTTTAATGAAATACTAACAGCAATTCTCAGAGGCTTATTATGGTTTATTTTTTATTTATCTCTCTTTTTCATCTCTGATTCTAGATTATTCTGTAAGGATTTGTGCATTGTACTATTTTGTAATAGAAATATTATTAAAAATGGTACTAAAAACGAATGGGCCTAATGCTCTCAACATGTCAGGGGTCAGACCCCTGCATCCTACACAGAGTCCATTCTTCAGTGCAGCCTAAGTTTTGCACATACTTTGTAGGAGTAACTACAGGACACTGCGTGAAAAAGAAATGGGGAGAGTCAAGCGAAATACGAGATCGACTGACTGTAACCCTTATCTTTTTAATTTAGTTCTTTTAAATCCAAGTTATTCAACAGCATAAGATTCAAGCAGTCTTGTCAAGGCCTTGTTAAAAAAAGCAACAGTCTCATACCCCTCCTTTTCTCTATTTCCTGTCTCCCGAGGCAACAGTTTCAACTCTTTCGGCTGACGTATGACTTCCTATTCTGAACAACAGGTTTTCATTGCTTCATTGTATAGCTTTAAGCATTATCTGTTGGCTTCCCGCTACAGAAAGTGAAGATGGATCTCTTTTTTACTAACACACCCTTGCCCACACTACACACGTGACTGTTCCTATCCTCACAACCTACCAAGCACAATTCTGGCTATAAATATTTGGTTTGTGTGCACCTCATCTGGATGGGGAGTGCAATAATCACAGCTGAGTCATGGAGTATCTGTGGTCCTGCAAACGTCTTTGTTTTCCCTGGAGCTCATCATTGTTTGTGTTTGTTTATTTGCCTAGTTTTCACTCTTCTTACCTCCCCCAATTGTATAAACCCCAAACTCTTCCCCACGTGTTTAAACCTCCTCTCAATTCATCCAATATATTCTGTATTTATCAGCTTAACACACCTTTTAAAGAATTCTTTCCCAGAACATCTGACTGTCTCTAACGGGACCTGCAAGCTTCACTCAGGACATTTTTATCATCTTGGGTATTCTTTCCACGTCTCTCTTTTGTTGATCTTCTCTTTCCCGGATCCCACAACCTCTTCCTTGGTTTACTCCCATACTTTCGTGGAATACAGTCCTTTGTAACTTCCTAAAAGGGGATGCATGGAAAGCAAATTTTTTTTTTCAGATTTTGAGTGTCTAAAAATGTCTTTATTCTACCTTCTCAAGTAATTGATGGTTTTGTAAACATAGAATTCTAAACTGGAATTATTTTCCCTCAGAATTTTGAAGGCATTGCCCCACTGTCTTCCTATTGCTATTGAAAAATCTGATATCAATCAGATTTTTGAATTTTCATATGTATAATTTTCTCTCAGAAAAAAATGTGTTGATCTTTTCTTTGTCCCCAGTACAATGAAATTCTACAATAATATATCTTGCTATGGATCTATTTCATCACTGAGTCTGGATACTCTGTGAGCCCTTTCAACTTGAAAACTTGAGTCCTTCCATTCTGGGACATTGTCTTGAACTTATTTAATAATTTCCTCGCCTCTGTTTTCATACATCTTTCTTCCTGATTCCCCTGTTATTCAGATGATGACACTTCTGGAATAGTCTTTTAATTTTCAATAGAACAAACCAGCTTTCAACTCCACCAGGAGTCATCCAGTTCAGCCAGAGATCCATTATTTTACCCTTCCCAAAAGACTAATATCCAGTTTTCTACCAGAGCAGGAAGGGAATTGGGGAGCTACCAGCTTCTTGTTACCCCAATTAAAAATTAAATAAATAGGAGACCAGCCCAGTGGTGTAGTGGTTAAGTTCATGTACTCTGCTTTGGGGTTTGGGGTTCGCAGCTTCAGATCCCAGGTGCAGACCTAACTCCAGTCGTCAAGCCATGCTGTGGCAACATCCCACAAAATAGAGGAAGACTGGCACAGTTGTTAGCTCAGTGACAGTCTTCCTCAAGCAAAAAGAGAAAGATTGGCAACAACTGTTAGCTCAGGGCCAATCTTCCTCACAACAAATAAATAAATAAACAAGAATGATCTTGAGAAAAAGAAAATGTTTTCATGAAGTCTTCCATGTTCTAGCCTCACTTTCAGCCATCTTCCGGGGGTACTTGGTGCTGCCAACCCTTAGCTTCCAGGAGTTTGTTCAGCTGAGACTCAGCTTTCTTAAGTGTGCTAAAAGAGTAACCATCCATTCAGCTGCTTTCTAGCTTTCCAGTTATCTTCTCTTCCACTCTCTTTGCCCTTGTGAGTATTTATATATATATATACATGTATGTATATATATATATATAATTTTTATAGTACTCCAATTTATTATGAATTTGACAAAATGCACAAGTAAACATATGTCTAATTTGCCATTTTAATTGGTAACTTCTCACATATTTTGTCACATGAACTTCTCTCATGACAAGTTTTTTTCATATTTTATATGTTCCAATCTACTTCTCAAAAAAAAAGTAGAGATCTATACTTTTACATTTTAATCTTGTGCATTTTGCCCATTTTTCACCCTTTGAAGGTAATTTGAAAACTCAGTCATGTAGTAGGAATGACAATAATAATAAAGAGAGCTACTATTTTACGCGTATCTGGAGCTGTAGTATATCGAAGTAACAAGTATCCCTCACAGTTTTGTGTTATCTACACATCTGATAACCATGTTCTTTGTCTTCATTTAAGTCATGGGTTGGCAAACTATAGCCCACGGCCCAAACCTGGCCTGCTGCCTGCTTTATAGATAGTTTCATTAGAGTACAGCCACGCTCATTTGTCTACATATTGTCTATGGCTGCTCGTGCTAACAGGAGAGTCCAGTAGTTGCAACAGAGACCATATAACCTGCAAAGCCTAAAATATTTCCTCTCTAGCCCTTTACAAATAAAGTTTGTCAACCCCTGCTTTAAGTTCTTGATAAAATGTGTAAAATATGACAAGGCTAGATCTAAGCCCATTGGCGAGGTACCACACCTCCCCGACACTGATTCATTAACCAGTACAATTAGGCAACTAGCAATAAATCTATTTAACTCCATGACTTGTAGATAATGCAAATCAAGTACATAAGGTGAAAAGAACTCACAAAAATCCATGCTGACTTTAAATTGAATGAATTGTCCTATAAGATATGAAATCCCCCATCACTTTGTGCTTAAACAGTGACGACACTCAAACACAGAAGAATCTCTGTGGGAGATACTTATGCACAGGCTTCCTGAATCCTCTGCAGGTTCTAAGGAACATGGAATTCTAAGGGATTCTAAGAATTCACAAAATGGGTTCTAAGGAATATTAGACCCGTGGAAGGGAAAAAAGGATTAATGCTATAAGTTTGTGAAATATTGCTACATTCTCTCTCTTAGAGATTTACAGTATGTTAGCACATGAAAGATTTTGAAAATTCCTTCAAAAGAAAAATCTGAATACCCTTGTTTATGCAAATGGCACCCATTGGAAAGTCTCTCTTCTAATTCTGAGACTCTTTGATTCCATCTTATCTGAATTTATATCATTGGATACATTATCAAATGCTTTGCTGACATCATTGGTACTAACCAAAATGATTAAAAATATTTTTCATGGTTTTCAGAGACTCAAAAAACTTTATGGTTCTCTGTCTGTTCAGCAGTGTTTTACCTGGAAGCTAGTCTAAAAGAAGCTGACGGTTAACCAAGACAGAGGCAGAGCGCTGAGATAAGTGGTGTTAATCATTCGTTGCCTCCCTCTCCCTTCTTCTGAGCCCAGCAGAAAGGAATGAGGGGAAGATAAAAGCAATAACTATTTAGCTGGGGACAGATGGGATCACTTACCGCTGCTGGAAGCAACTGGAATGCTCTGCACTTAGCAACCAACAAAGCAAGGACAGCCCCTCTGCAGGTTTATAGTGAAGCTTATCTGTCCAGTCCAGGACAGCGCTGGCCACTGCTTTTATGCTTTATTTGGTTTAGATCTCTTGAGGGCCATTGATAATGACGGTTCTGTCATCTCTCTCTCACATGAAATCCTCTCCATCATGCCAGCCTACCTGTCAGAGGTGATTCTAATCATTAATAAAAATAATTTATTTGAGCACCATCTTAGGCTTCAACTTACATAGTAATGATGAAATATTATAAACCTAATACTTCTGCTCACTACACAGGTACACACAGAATGGAGCCAGCATTCAAACTTAGATCTTCCGTGTACAAATTCCACGTCCTTTCTGACAAACCATACTGCCTGTCCAAATACTCTTTATTTTTCTCATTCTCTAGTTCTGTCAGTATAGTAATTCTATTTTTTTAAAAATCCTGCCACTAAAATCATATGTGGTTCACATTATATTTCCACTGAACAGCATAGTCTGATCTATAGATTCAAGGCAATCCCAATCAAAATCTCAACAAGCTTTTCTAGAAATGGACAAGCTAATTCCAAAATGTATATGGAAAGGCAAAGGACCTGGAAAGAGTGAAACAAATTTGAAAAAGAAAAAAATTGCAGGACATACACTCTTTGATTTCAAGAGTTACTATAAAGCAATAGTAATCAAGATAGTGTGGTACTAGCATAAGGATAGACAAATAGATTAATGGGAAATAATGGAGCACAGAAGCAGATCTCCGCTCTTATGGGCAACTTGTGGATTTTCAACAACTACCAAGGTAATTCAATGGGGAAAGGATAGTGCCTTTAATAAATGATGCTGGTGAAATCGTATATCTGTATGCAAAATAAAAATAAAATGAAATAAAAACGAACCTTGACTCTTACCTAACACCAAATACAAACATTAATTTGAAATGAATTATAGGCTAAAATTTAAAGATAAACTACTAAACTTCCAGAAGAAAAACATGGTAAGATGCATTCATGAAGTTGGGATTGGAAAAGATTCCTAAATAGAACACAAAAAGCATAAACCGTAAAATAAAAAATTGACAGACTGGACATTATCAAAATTCTAAAAATCCGCTTTTTGAAAGGTACAGTTAAGAAAATGAAAAGGCAAACCATGGACTAGACGAACACAGCCACAATATATACATCTCACCCAAAAACCTGTATCCAGAATATATAAAGAACTCTTATAATTCAATAAGAAAACAAAAGAACTAACAAATAATGAGCAAACTATCTGAATAGTTTCATCACGAAAAAATACAGTGGTGTGCTAACAAGCTCATGGAAAAAATGTTCAACATCATTAGTCATCGGATAATCCAAATTAAAGCCACAAAGAGCTATCACTACACAGTCACTGAAATGGCTAAAGTTAAAAAGATTGACTCTACTAAGTGTTGACAAAGATGTGGAGCCACTAGAACTGTTACACATTTCTTTTAGGACTACAAAATGCACAAACACTTTGCAAAACAGTTTGGTAGTTCCTCATAAGGTTTAACATACACTCAGTATGACTCAATTCAATTCCTAGGTATCTACCCAAAGAAATGAAATGTATGTTCCCACAAAGATTTGCACTTGAATATTCAACAGCTTATTCATAACAGCCAAAAACTGTCCAATAACAGCTGAATAGATAAACAAATTATGGTGTAGCTATTTAATGAAATGCTCTTTGGCAATGAAAACAAATGAAGTACTGATACATGCAACAACACGGATGAAGCTAAAATAGCTGAACAAAAGTAGTCGGACACCAAAGAGTGAATGTTGTATAATGTCAATTTATGGAACTCTAGAAAATAAAACAACGTACAGTAACAGAAATAGATCAGTGCATGCCTCAGGTCTGCAGTACAGGTGGGGTTGACTTTCTATGGGCAAGAGGGAACTTTTTGGGGGTGATGGAAATGTTCTATGTCTCAATAATGGTGGAAATTGCGTGGCTGCATACGCTTGTTAAAACTCATCAAACTTCACCCTTAAAATGGGCATACTTTAATGTATGGAATTTATACCTCAATAAAGTTGATTTCTTAAACGTGTAAATATGGAAATAGAAAAAAAATCCAGGAGTGCACATATCAGCATTGTAATGCCCAGGTGGTAGAATTAAGGGTGATTTTTACTTCCTTTATTTTGTTCTTCTGCGTAACCTAGTATTTCCATTATTATATGTAGTGTTAGTGGTACGAAAAGATTAAAGTAAAAATGATATCCATTCATTAAAAAGGACAAAAGCCATGTATGTGCTTTTCTCATCCCCTGTAGTGATTTTCTTACCTTCTCAGGAGAGCAAGGCCAGGCTTCATCGCTTCATCACCTCTTGAGCCCAGCGCCCCCAGTAACAGCAGGTGAACTGAATTAAAATGTTAGATTCATTCTGGTTAGCATCCATATCTAGACTGCCCAGCCTGCTGCCTCTTGAGAATCATTTAGAACTTTCTCCATCACTGCTCTTTTCTGGGCCTTACCTATGTCCTCCACCTAGTTTTACAGCTCCACAGGGTGTGTCAAAGAAAAACCAGAGCTGGACAGTAGTTACAGCAGTAAAAACAGATTTTACTCAAGAACTATTGCAATAGGGGAAGAGAAATCTCAGTAAAGGACTAGGCTCAACTCCAAATATAACAAGGAAAAGTGTGGATTTATGGCCAAGGAGCAGGGTGGAAATTACTGAGGCGACATTACTGGTAAGGGGAGATTTTGGCTAAATCCACTTGACAGGATTCTTGCAGAAGGCAGGCTGGGGGATCAGACATCACCTGGGGGATGGTGGAGGATGAGGTATTTGATCAGATATCAAGGGTGATGAGATAGTGAGGGGAGGGGATGCTCAGCAAACTGACTTAGCAGGATTCTTGCTCTTGAGGACAAGGCCCAAGGACGGGGCTTAGTCTCAAAAGGGCTTAGAGGAGCCTGCCTCAAGTTTGGTCTTTGTCAGGTGCCTTTTCTCTTCTCCCATGTTGGCTGGCTCTCCTTCCCTGTAAGACCCAGGCGGATCACAGCCCCTGCAGGGAGTCACCGGATACAAGGACAACCCCTTCCCCCAGAATGGGACGGTTGCCCTTTCCAGGACCCTGTGCAGGTCCCTTGCTGGTGAGAGAGCGCCTCCTCCTTCAGAAGATCCTCATACAGGCTTCCTGGGAAGAATGTCCAACCTGGGAGAGCCCCGCTTGTGCAGTTTCCTCTGCCTATTCCCTTCCCTCCTTGAAATCCTTTTTTCTGCATTGGCTAGCTTCTGCCATTGTTTTTTGATCCT
Source organism: Equus quagga (assembly GCF_021613505.1). Taxonomy (NCBI): domain Eukaryota; kingdom Metazoa; phylum Chordata; class Mammalia; order Perissodactyla; family Equidae; genus Equus; species Equus quagga. Next base: position 57,442,080 of record NC_060282.1, read on the forward strand.
AGGAGGCAGTCCTTCCTTGCCTAGAAAGTTAGGTGATACAGAAATGTTACTCAATGCTTTTCACTTCCTCATTCTTCTGGCAGGCAGAGCAGTTTCACTTGCAGCACAGGCCTTTGGTGCGCGTCTCCTCCAAGAAAAGACAGAAAAAGTATCTAGTCCATCCTGTACAACATAGGAGGCTCCTCTGGGCCAAGGTGACAGCCCTGATAAACTGAATCAGGGACAATGGGTGCATTCCCAAGCAGAGAAAGTAAACTTCTAACACAGCAGGAAGCCAGCCAGACATAAGGCAGCAAGCTAGCAAAGTTCCCTGTGTCGGACCATCTTGCTTCACAGTACCTCCTCTAATGTCATTTTTTCATAATTTTTTATCTATCATGTCAACAAATCAACAAAATATCATCTCAAAGAATTGCTGAAAAGGTGCTAGTTTCAGAGAGTATAGTCAGGAGACTTGCACCCCTGCCTAGCTGGGCTTCTGCTCCTAGGATGGAGTAGGCAGGCACCCCAGAGGGGACAAAGTCCTGGTGGCATTGAGCTATTGGTGCAAACAGGACTGACAGCTGCGACGAGTGCTGGGCTGTAGAAACTCTAGTCCATGTGCCTGAGAAGTATCCCAGACACGTGTAGGACAGGGGGGTGGTGACAGGGGTTCTGTGTCCCCTCCAGTGTGGTGCACTGCCTTTTTGACTCTAAATATGTGCTTGCGCATAGAAGGAAACACAGTACCTAAGCTCTATGGGACTCAAATAGTTGCATATAGCTCAGTTACTAAATAATTCGGAATTACGTTAGTTCTTACAGAAAAGGATAAAACCGAATTTAATTCTAATGGGAAAATCTGTGGTATTTGAAATGCTGTGAGCCTAGCCAGGTCCCTGTCATATGCAGTATTTGAGAAAAGCATCTGTAAATGATGAAATGGGTCTTTGAACGGTGGGGAAATAATCTCTTTAGCGCTGCACTGGGTGTTCTCCATGAGCCAGTGCTCAGCGCTGAACAGAGGGTTAATGGAGAGAAACACAGCACAATCAATGCATCATGTCAAATTCGAATCCAAAGATTTGGAAAATGCAAGCCTCTCCTCTTTCCCTCTATATTTCCTTTTACATTTAAAGGGGAGGCTTTTTACATGTCCTGTCTACTATCAGCACAACATGCAAGGAGCAGGAGCATTCAAGTTAAACAGTTGCTAACTGGAACTCAGACTGTGTGAGCTCTTCCCTCTCAGCTTAATGCTCTTTTGTCTGCCTAAGAGAAAGGCAGAGGCCTTTTAATTAAGTGTGATCAATGAGATTACCCTTTGTAAGTTCCTAATTAGGTATAAGGTTGAACAATATATTAATTCACATTCAAATGGCTATTTTCCTGCAATTTATGGATTTAGCAATTAAATAACATATTTTCAAGTCAAGATCTTCAGTTACGTGAGATCAGGAAATTCATTTATTCTAAAAAAAAAGAAAGAATCATACAAATTAAAAAAATTTTAATTTTTAAAATACATTTTTTCTTGCAAAAAAATTTTTGTAGTATTTCAGTAAAGCAGGTTCACAATAAAGTTAGTCCTCAAGATAGATTAGAAGGCCATTACATGAAAGTAAAATCAAAACATATGCATAATTTGCCAACTTTCCTATTTTGGTATGAACACATTTTTATTTGGGAAGGAAGGTAAAATATAGTAAGGTGTTCTTCAGCAGCCTTCCCTAAGAAATAAAAATAAAACTGTGCTTTGGAAATATGATAATTCATCTATTTCCGAAAATACTGAAGAATATTTGAATTTTTTGATTAAATTAATGAGATAAATAGGTTTGATATGTTGACAGCTTAAATGTGTAATTTTCATCAAATTTATGTCTTCACTCTGAGTGTATAATAAGTAGCTATTTTGGGATTGATTGGCACTCACTATTGGGAAGGGGAAGGTAGGATATGGCTAAAGAGTCTTAGGACTATGTTGACAGTCTGTTACCTATGCCCAGGAAAGAGGGGTCATCATGAGTCTAAGCCTTAAATAACCGTACTCTGCACAGATCTTACCCGGAAGGACCCATCCAGTTCTAGGATTATGTAATTTTACAAATCAACTAAATTCCACTTATTAGTGGAACAGAATGGTTACCTGAATGCTCTTTGTTATTCTCTACAGTTTATACTCTTCTACCTGTTGGAATTTTTAAGATGGTGCAAAAATCAGCATTACTTTCATGTCTACCAAAATTCTAAATAATTGAAAAATAATATGATGGAACAAGGCAGATGAAGAATAAGGTATGATTGGAGAGTGTGTCTCAATTCCTCAGACAAATGGATTTCTTAACAGTGACCTGAATTCACTAAGGTAGCTTGGGATGAAGAAAAACTTGGGGCCAGACAGGCCTGCCCCTCACTTTTCCCCTACGTTTTTCTCCCCTACAGAGCGTTCTCCTATAGAAGCAGTGAAAGAGAATGCTCGTTCCTTATAGGCAACAAATCTCAAATGAAAGTGGCCAGGCTAACATGCTCAGATTCTCCTTCGAAAATAACCAGATGGGCCACTCCATCTCTCTAGGGATAGAATAATTAAGAGACATAGATATACACTGATGTTTTTCCATCTGGAAGGGCACATCAGGATGGGTTCATCCTCTAACGCTGTCCTTGGGAAGACTACAATCAGGTTAGTCCTGTATTAATGTTGGGAGGTCTGGGACTGTACCATTTTTATTGTCTGATCTAAGGACCGCAAGCAGGTTTCATCCTGCTTGATAAATCTAAGCTCTGTGACAGTCTTCCTGGAGCACTGACTGGTCAGCATGGTGAACACATATGTATCCTCTGTGGTAAAGAGTATCACGATGGATTAGTAATATCTGCCATAGACAGGCACAGGAAGGTGAGTGACCGAGTATGTGCCACTGATTTCCCATCGTAGCCCTGGGGGCCACGAACAGGGCTCTGTGAAATGGGGCTCAGGAACCATCCAAGGAGATGAGGAGAGGCTGCATAATCTGGACTCCAAACCTTGCTCTTGTGATTGTTCCCCAAAAAGCATTTTTATTATGTTGCTCCACAACTCAAAACCCTCAAAGATGTTCGCGTTAGCTCTGGGATAAGGGTCAAATGCTCTGCTTCTACCCCAATATTTCCCTCCATGGTCCTCTTATGACTCTTCTGTGCCAGTCAATGTAGGCTCTGTCTCCTCTCCCATAAAAATAGATTAGCCAACCTCTGCAGAACCTTCCAGCTCTTGCTTGTATGTAGAACACGGTCAGGAATCAAGTAATTTGTGTGCTATGATCTGAATGTTTATTTTCCCTCAAAATTCATATGTTGAAATCCTAACCCCCCAATGTGATGGTATTAGGAGGTGGTAATTTTGAGAGGTGATTAGAAAATGAAGGTGGAGGCCCTGTGAATGGAGTTAAGGTTTTTATAAAAGAGGGCCCACAGAGATCCCTCGCCCCTTCTACCACGTGAGGGCACAGTGAGAAGGCATCAGCTATGAACCTGGAAAAGGGCTCTCACCAGAATGTGACCATGCGGGTACCTTGATCTTGGACTTCTAGCCTCCAGAACTGTGAGAAATAAATTTCTGTTGTTTATAAGCCACCAAGTCTATGGTATTTTTGTTATAGCAGTCCAGACAGACTAAGACACTGTGAATTCTTTAAAATTGATTGAATACATATGTACTCTTTTTTGGGAGAGGGTTCATGGCTTTCATTAGACTTTTCAAAAATCTGGACTCCAAAAGGTAAACATTCCACTCATCACAGCTCCTGGGCCACATAATGGACCAATCATAGTTCCAGTACAACACGGTCTCCTAAAACACCCTCTTTGTCATAAATACTTTTGCCTGGACCCCTTTCCCACATGGAAACGTGTCATATCACAGGAGGAACAGGGAGATATTTTGCATGTTCTGAGAGCTTGGAGGTGTCCCTTTACCTTGCTAGCTACAATTCTAGCTTGACTTGTCATCACCAATCACTGCTACAGTGTAGACCCGACACTGCTGAGATTTCTATAAACACCACCAATCCCAGTCCTTTTGGAAATATCCAGTGACCCTGCTCACTGAGAATTCCTTAACTCTGTTTTTGTACCAATCCACTTGTCAATCCAGTTGAGCACTTTTCCCAATAGGGACCTGGGTGAATTCTGGTGGTACTGAATTTCCCCTCAAACTACAAGAGTTGGACATGGAGTAAACACAGAAGGAAACTCTGGCTGAGATGGGGTCCACTTCGAGTTCATAATACCTTCTAGTAGGTCAGAAATGCCTGCTCTGCAAGTGTTTGCTACTGTTCATGGACACAATTTTTAACACAGGGAAGAAAGTAAACCACTGTTTACCCAAGTTCTCCACCTATTTTGGAACTATGAAAAATTCCCAGACTGTCCCTTTACTGGGCTCCTTTCTCCAAACATCTTCTCAAAGCGTGGCCTGTAAAGACAGTATAAGTTATTGGAGAAAGCTTAAATCTGCCCTTTTCTCCACATAAGTTTCTAAGATTTCCTATTTTCCATGGAGATAGAAGAATTACTGGAAGAATTCTTACTCTAATGTTCTGCACTTCTTTGCATATAATCCAAACTCAAAAATAAAAGAGAGTTCTTTGTGGAAACTTCAAAACAAAGGAAAACAAAACAAAAAACCGACTTTCTTAGATCTCCAGTTGATGAAGCGCAAATCTTTGCAATTCTCTTTGATCTACCATTTTAAAAAGTACTTAATTCTGGAAAAAATACTCAAAGAAATATTTCATTCCATTTGATTTTAAGAGAAATGGGGGAAAATGAGGTGGGTACATAAATTTGAAACTTGATTCAAATTGTTCCCCCAGATTCTCTGATCCTCTTTCCTCTATTCCCTTACATGAAGTGAAATATCTGTTTATAGACAAATCTTAGTTTATAAGGGCCATCTGCTGAAATGGTCATTCATGGTTTTCTTCTCCATTTCTCTTTCCTTTATCTTTTCCTTCTTCTTGGCTTTTGATTCCTCCAACCAACTTCACCCCAAGGCTAAATTGTTTAGTTCCTAAATTATTTATTCATTATAATTTTTCCCCAGTGCCTAGGAGTCTCTTCCTTATCAATACTCTAGAGGGGCTCACCAAGCTTCCTCTGGTCTCAGCGAGGAGAGAAGGACGTTGGATTCCTCCTCTTCCTCTCTCTTCCACCTCATGAACAGGGAAAGAATTGTTCCTACGCACTCTCCAGAAAACAAGGCTGCTTCTTAAGCTCTGTCCAATAAATGTGCAAGGAACTTACTCCAACTTAAAGGTGGGAGAGATGAACTTAATCTTGTCACCAAGCAGACCTGGTACCTTCTGTGGAAATTTCTCTGCACTCAGAATCATGCCCCTCCACACACACTCTCCTGGCCAGACCCCCACCCCCACCTGGACTCATAATTTAGGACTTGGAATCTTCTGAGGGAATATCATCTACCGTACATCCTCAGGAATGCGTCTAGTAATAACTTCCTCACCCCAAGGAAGCAAGTCAGGCACAGTTGAACTTGGAAAGTTTTCAAATCAGAACTCTGAAGTCTCCAAAATCACAGTGGAATCAAATTCATAAATTTTCACTTCCAGAAGTGACAAATTCTCGTCTCAAATCATGCCATTTAAGAAAATAATTCAGAAGGATAGGTAATAAATTAATTTGCTTGCTTACAAAGTTTATGTCAGGTTGCTTAATTACACTAATAATTGCTACTCACTACAAAATATCAGTAGGTTAAACACATGTTCCTCTTCTGTTTTCGTTTCAAAGGCTTAGTAGGAAAAAAATCGGTTGAGAGATCTTGAGTTACACTCAAATAACAGAAAAAATATTTTCAAGGGACTTCTTAGTAGAAATTTTAATGGACTGGTTCTTAGCTAAGAAGAATCCACTTATGAAAATATTTTTAGTGGCCTATGAAGCATCATTACATTTAGAATAATGCCCCTGGGTAAAATCAAAGTATCGGATTGCAATGCCTAACTTCATTTATATGATTGTTACTGTGCTGAGAAGTTCCCGAAAATTGTGACATCAGTTTTAGTGAAGATGTACTTGGAGTGAATGTGGGCTTTCATTCGCTCAGCATTATACATTGAGTCCCACTATGAACTGAGAAGTGCACAAGGTACTGAGTTAGACAGGACAGTTTTGGTCTCGAAGAACTTCCCCAGCAATCAAAACAGATATGGACCAAATTACTGCAGTATAATATCCGTGCAGAAAAGGAAGTTTGTACATAGTGCAGCAGCAGCTTGAAGGATCTAGAAACACAACCCTGGGTAGTCAGGAAATGTTTCACCAAGCTGACATCATGTTTGGTATATGAAGGATACAGAAGAATTCCCTAGGCAGAGAAGAGAGAAAAGGGGCAATTATGATACAAAGATGTGCAAAAGTGCCTACGTGCATACACACACTGAAGTCTAGTGGTGCGGAACACAGTGGCTGGAATTTTTAGGATGCGTGACAAGAAAAGGGGTAGGTATGAGACAAGAATGTAGATTGAGGCCAGAGGTGAAGGACCTGGACAATCAGCAAAGAATCTGGATTTGCCTCACAGCCCCTGGAAGACACAAAATGTTTCGAGATAGAAGAGAAAGGGAAGGACAAGAGTAGACTAAAATGGGGAAGGGTTGGCTGGTGGGCAGTCATTTGGGAGGCCTTCCTAACTATCCAAGTGAGAACTCAGGGAGGCCTCAAACAAGATTCGGAAATGAGTAGGGTTAGGAGGGGAGACATTTGAGAGACATTTCAAAAGCAGAATGAACTGGATTTTTCAACTGGGTGAGAGGAGAAACATGACATCTAATTTACCTGGGCTTGCTACCTTGATAGAAAAGTGTGGACAATGGCATTAAGTGAACTACTCGCAGGAGAAAGAACAGAGTTGGAACAGGTGTGGAGAATTTGAGTTGAGGAAAGAGACTGGGTGGTGTTGGGGGGGCGGGGGGGAAGGACCAATGGTGAACTTGGATAGGATTGGGTAGCATTTAAAATCAGGCAACACAATCCTGCGACTATGCTAAAAAAAAAACATTGAATTCTACAATTTAAATGAGTGAGTTGTATGCTATGTGGATTATATCTCAATAAAGCTTTTTTTTTTTTTTGAGAAGGATTAGCCCTGAGCTAACTACTGCCAGTCCTCCTCTTTTTGCTGAGGAAGACTGGCCCTGAGCTAACATCCGTGCCCATCTTCCTCTACTTTATATGTGGGATGCCCACCACAGCATGGCGTGCCAAGCGGTGCCATGTCTACACCCGGGATCCGAACCGGCGAACCCCGGATTATGTGAACTTAACCCTTGCGCCACTAGGCCAGCCCCTCAATAAAGCTCTTTTTAAAAAGTCAAGCCAGGGAGGAAGAATCCACAAAAATGACAGAGCAAAGGTAACAGAATTTCAAGGAGGAGAAGGTAAATTATCCTTTAGATTTTTCCTTACTTTTTCTTATTCTATTATTTCTTATTCCTATTTTATCATTCCTTATTCTATTTTCACTCTCAAATTTCCTATTTTTATTCCCTACCAGAAAGGGACTTCAGCTCAGTTTAATAGTTCCCAAATTCTAATGACTGATTCCTCAATAAATTCACAGATGCTAGTAGTAAACTCATATATTCACATTTTTCGCGAAGGGGAATATGTGACTGGAGAGAAATTGTAGTTTTTATTTGATTGAGCATATGCAGAATGTCACAAGAGTTTAATATACTATAATAAAGTGAAATGTTTTATTTGCTTAATTTTTTTAAACGATTTTGACCAACTATATCAGGGAAACGTAAAAGTGAAGCTTTTAGTCTGACATACCATTTCCATATATAAATACTAAAATATTTGTTGAGCGAAATTCTTTATATTGCATAACTTCATAATCCTGAATGTTTTTTACACCGGTGATAAAGTGTTGTTACGCTCACTGATATGTAATGGACCGATGCACGATATCATAACATGCAATATATTTATACATGCTAGAAAAGGACAACAGTAAGTCTTCAAAAAAAGAAGAATGACATTGACACCAAAATAGAACTATACTCCAATTTTTTTAAAAAAGGAAGAGAAAAAGCCAATTCAGAGCAATCTTGTTAAAATGAAGGTGAGGTCTTGATCATGTCACTTTTCTGCTTGCAACCTTTGCAAGCCTTCCCTTCTTATCCAGAATAAAAACCAAGGGGCTCCCCCTGGCCTATAAGGGCCCACACTCCCTGTCCCCTCCTTACCTGCCTGACCTAGTCTTCTGCTCTCTGTCCACATGTTACGTGCTCCTGTGACTCTGATTGCCCGTAGGCCTTGAACATGCCACTCCTGCCATATGGCCCCGACTCCTGCTGTGCCCTCTGGCCAGGAAGCTGTTGGGTGGATAACCACAGCATCTGCTCCCTCATGTCCTTCAAGTCTTCACAGCCTCGCCCCTGGACCTTCCTGTCCTCCTCTACTCTACATCTCCCCATGGCATCTGTCCCTTCACATGACCATATTACTTTTTCTTTCGTTTCCTGTCCCCTCCCCACACTTGAATGATGGCTCCACGGAGGCCGGGATGTTTGTTTGTTTTGTTCACTCGTGTTTCATTAGCCTCAAGAAGAATGCCTGTCAGCAAATACTTTTTAATGAATGAAAGACTCTATTCCTTTAAGTTTGAGCAACGCATGTTTATCCAGTAAGCAGTGTAGAAATCAATACTTTCTGGAAAATTAAAAAACACTTTTCTTACTAACATGTATTGAAAGGTGCAACATACTTCTAATCAGGATTTCACGTGTTTGAAGTGCCGAGAATCCAGTGTGAATCTTAAATATGTGAATAACGTGCACCCTATAAAGGAAACAAGAACATACAAGCATGTTTTTAGTCCCTCTATGGTCCATTGCTATAAACATTTATACGCATCAGACATCTATGAGAAGCTAACTCAAACAGTGAGTGATGCTGAAATCCTACGTATATTTCTATATAAAAATAATTTTTAGGTAAAAATAATCTTAGTAAAGTTTCTTGAATTCTTTTGCATGTGTATATGTGTTTTCTTTAAATATATTCTTATGTTTTTTTCCCACGTATTGTACTTTTTGTATCGCTCAGTTGTTAACTCTGAGTACAGAGAATGTTTATCTTTTTTCCTTTGTATTATTTTCACAAGTTGTACCAAATAGTTTAGAGAGAGCCCATAATATATGTAGCTGAACGTTTGAAAGCACCTGGAGAGGAGACTGAGGAAGCAGTGCACATCCACACGGTTGGCATCATCCCTAGACACAAGTAGTTTGATTTTCTCAGAGTTGCTTTGTCCAGGACTAATGCTTCATAGAGCTCTGAGCTGCTTAAAAAATGAGCATAAATAATTGAAAATCCTTGGCATTTATTTATACTGTGTGAAAAAATAAATCGAGATAGCAGAAAATACATATGCACACATGCACACACACACGTGCACACGAACACTTTAATGAGATCTTCTATTTCAGGGTCTAAAGAGCATCTGGCTCATTTGGGGACATATATATAATCTTAAGAACACGGAGAGCCTAAAGCCCAAGAGAACACGATGCAGTGGAAAGCATATTCAGCATTATTCGAAACGCATTTTATTGCAAAACAGTAAAGATTTATGACTGAGTCATGAGGATTAGCAGTAGAGTTTTTTCACTTTCTTTAACAAATCATATTAATAACAGCTTTATAAAACATCGGCAAGGCACAGTATAATTTTTGAGTCACATAATAAATAGCGACTAGAAACATTACTAAACCAATTAAAATTTACATTCAGAATTCCCTAGTAAATTTACGTATAATTATTTTAGAGGTCTGTGAAGGTTTCCATCTTGCTGACCTGAATTTAATTACTGTCTAATGTGTTTTCTGCACATATGTTTAAAAAGTTTTTAAGTTTTACATAGATTATTAATCAATATGTTATATTCTCCCAGTCTAGTTGAAAGACGTGTGAAATTAAGGAGAACTAACAAAGAGTAAAAGTTTGTTGTGCATTCTTTCACATCCTGAATTTAACAGAGTGTAAATATTGCTCATTTAGAAATCCATTCTTCAAGGATAATTTCTCTGAGCATAAATAAAAGACATTCGTAATGTTATCAAGACAAAGATAGGCAGTCAGCAGCAAGGTAATTAATTAAATGTCCATTATGGAAAGCAGATTTTCTGACAGAATGTAATGGAAGAAATATTCCAGGATTTATAGCAAGTATTCTGACTTCACAATTTACGATATTATTTCCTTTTTCATGAATTTTAAGAATATGGGTGGAATTCTTCTGGAATTCTCAGAACCCTGTGGTTGGTGAGGTCTGAGCAAGCAAGTTTTTCAAAGCCAGGTTTCCCTGCACAGTCTGCCTCACTGAGCTCTGTATACACCATCTGCAGACTCTTTTGCCCCTAAGTCCATTTGCTCCTTTTAGAGGAGCATATAAGGGATTTATAGGAGCATGGTATAAATCTTAGGCAACGTTCCTTCAACAATTCAAAATTCAGATAAGAATATCTCTTACAGTGAGGGTCAAATTATAAAGCCTGGAATTCCTGGTAAAAATATGCTAAGCCCCTACACCTAAATATCCCAAGGGCAAGTTACCTCTTCCACAACTTTTCTCCCAGCCTCTCTCTGACCATAACTTTCCCCAACTAGCATCTGCTAAGGGAGTTTCCTCCCTGGGAAAGAGTGTCTGAGAAGCAAGTATTGGGTGAGCCCCCTGAGTCCAGTTTAGGGATGGTTTTCATGGGCCTTCAGTTGCCCAGACGTGTGCTCCTGGTTCCAGAGCCCCTCAGATAGAGTTCTTCCTCTACACTCCGCTCTCTGACCTTTCAGAAGCAGGGCCAACTCTACAGTGTTAGTCAACTGAGTATGTACTGTCTCTTGGCAGCTATTGGGCTGGCTCTCTGTCTAGAACTGTCTCCCTTTATCCCCTTAAGACAACTGACATTTCATCTTCAAAGAAAAATTCACATCTTTGAGTTTCCACAACAAGGAAACACCACTGGAAGTCTAAATATTTCCAGACTTACAAGTCTGATGGACACAGGGAATAACTCACGCATTAAAAGAACAATTTGCCAGGCTTCCCATTTAACAAAGGGTCCAAGCACCATGTGGTTCACTTTTCCCCAAATTTCCATTAATATCTTGAGACAATATACGGAAAAAAAACTTAAAAACTTATATCCACATTGTAAGCTAAGAATGACAGAAAATGATATGCCAAAGAGTCTAGGCAAATTTTTACTAACTATCTCATTAATAGGGTTCAACTGAGAAAAAGAATCATGGGTCACCCCACACTCGAACCAGTACAGTGTGGTTCGGAAGAAGGAATTAGTAAACATTTTGATTTCTGCTACCTCATTTATTTTAAACTTCCATCCTTACTAGCCATCAGAGACTGAAACTGCCAGTTAAAAATACAGCCTGCCTCCTAGAAGGGAAAGAAAAAACACTATAGGCCAGAAAAAAGTCCTCACAGAAATGCATACTAAGGGATCTTGTCTTTTAGGTTCCTACCTGGACCAAAAACAACTACTGTCTAAGCAATGAAAACGCAGCAGGTAAAAGAGAATAACACAAATTTCACTTCTCGCCTTAGTCTAAAAGAATGGTACTGAATAAATATTGTATCAGTCAAAACTCTTTCTGTTGGAAACGACAGAAACCTAAATCACCTTAAGCCAAAGAGGGAAGTCTACTGGCTCAGATCTCCACCCTGCAGAAAGGGCAGGGGTGAAGCTGGCGTCAGGGGCAACTACATCCCAGTGTCTCTCCTTCCTCCCTCCCTCCACCCTTCCTCCCTTCCTTCCTCCACCACCCTCCTTTCCTCTCTTTCTTCCCGTTTTCCTTCCTGTCTCCTTTTCTCCCAACCTTCTACCCTCTATCTCTTCTTTCATTTTCCTTTCTGCACGTCGGTTTTATTCCCTCCAAGTGCAGTCAGACATCCTCCACACAGGAGGGGAACAAGGCTTCCAGCAGCCCTGTACTCGCACCATATTGGCTCTAACAGCAGAAAGAAAAGGTGTCTTCTCTGCTAGCTCCATTTTAATCTTGAGAAGAATAAAGGCTTGTCTTGGGTTACATGCCCATCTCCGTGGCAGGGGAAAGGGTGATATGATCAGCACAGCCTAGATCACATATCCTTGTCTCCACAGTTGGAGTAGGAGGAAAGGAAGGGGCAGATGCTTTAGAAGAGATGGTGAAAATATAATGCATGTGTTTACTGCAAATGCCTGAAAGCATCAAAACTGTTGCTAGGTCAGTATTAACCTTCTCTGCAGGTATAGATTTTTTTACAACTTTATTTTGGTATAATTGAAGCACATGAAATTTCACATATAAAAATGTACAATTCGATCAGTTTTGACATACGTATACACCCTTGAAATCATCACCACCATCAAGATAATGAACATTTCTATTACCTACAGAAGTTTCCTCATGCTTCTTTGCAACTTATCCTTCTCTACTCACCCTTACCTAAACAACCACTGACTTGCTTGCTGTTACTATAGATTAGTTGGCATGTTCTAGAATTTTGTATAAACAGAATCATGCTGTGAAAGCTCTTTTTTGGCCTGAATTCTTTTACTCAAGATAAGGTGTTTGAGAATCATCATTGTTATTGTGTACATCAGTAGGTTGTTCCCTTTTATTGCTGAGTTGTATTCCATTGTACGGATATACCATAATTTTTTAATCCATTCAACTGTTGATAAATATTTGGGGGTTTTCAATTTGAGGCTATTAGAAATAGAGTTGTTATGAATATTTGTGCACAAGCCTTTGTGGGAACACATTTTTTGTTTTTCTTGGGTAATTACATAAAAGTTGAATGACTGGTTCATGTGGTTGGTGTATGTTTAACTTTTTAAGAAACTTACAAATTGTTTCCAAAGTGGTTGCACCATTTCGCTTTCCCATGAGCAGTGTATGAGCATTCAAGTTGCTCCACATCCTCGCCATTTTCTAAGATTAGTCTGCTCAAGTTTAGCTATTTTTTTGGGTGTGCAGTGATATCTCATTTTTGTTTTAAATTGCACTTACCTCATGATTAACGTATTGAGCATCTTTTAATGTGTGTATTGTGCATATTTGGAGTATACACTTAAATCCTGTTTAATTAAATTGTTTAATTGAATTGCTATTAGTTGTAAGAGTTATGTGTCCTGCTTACAAGTTATCTGTGTAATAGACATGTTGTAAATATTTTCTCCCAGTCTGTGGCTTGTTCAAGTAAAATGAAAAAATAAACAAATTTGGTGTCACAGAGATCCTAAAACCCTTGGAATTTCCTGAGTGATAGGAGTGTCTTTTATTATTGATAACAAGCTCCTTTCAATCCCACCTGAGTTTATGCTAATGAGGTGACTTGAGTTAGGGCCCCTAGATAGTCTCAGGATGGGGCTGTTTCCCAGAAAGACCAAGCGGATTGGACCTTTCAGCCCATCTACCTGACAGGAAGGGATCACCTGGAGATTGAGTTCTATAAAAACTCTCGAACAAGGAGATATGGAAAGCTTTTGAATTGGTAAATACATCCATGTGCTGGGAGCTTGGCACACCCCACCGCCACAGGGACAGAAGCTCCTGCACTTGAGATCCTTCCAGCCACGCCTTATGTACCTCTTAATCTGACTGTTCATTTGTGTCCTTTATAAGAAACTGGCTAATGTAAATAAAACGTCTTCCTGAGTTCTATAAATCACTCTAGCAAGTTATCAAACCTTAGGAGGGTAGTGGGAAGCCCTGACTCATAGCCATATGGTGAAAAGTTTAGGAGGCCCGAGACTTCCAGCTGGCATCTGAAGTGGGGGACAGTCTTGTGGGACTGAGCACTTAAGCTGTAGGGTCTGTGCTAATTCTGAGTAGTTAGTGTGAGAATTGAACTGAATTGTTCAACACTCAGTTTAGTGTCTGGAGAATCAGAGAATTGGTTCTTGGTGTTGAAAACCATCGCAAACTTGCTTTTCATTTTTGATATAGTTCAATTTATCAATTTTTTTTTTGTCTTTCATACTTTTGATGATCTATCTAGGAAGTTTTTGCCTAAACTAAGGTCTCAAAGATTTTTTCCCCATGTTTTTCCCTAGAAATTTTATAGTTCTAGATTTTTTATTTAGCTCTATGATCCAGTTTGAGTTAATTTTTGTTTATGATGTAGAGTTGAGGTTCTTCTTTTTTTTTCATGTAAATATCCAGTTGATCCACCACCATTCGTTAAAAAGACTTATCTTTTCCGCATTGAATTTAAATTGGCACTTTTGCCAAAAATCAATTGACACATATGTGTGGGTTTATTCACAGAACACAGGAGTAATAAGAAGTATCCCAATGAATCTCCTACATCCCAGACACACTCTGTATTCTGTTCCCTTGAGCTGTATGTTAACCTTTTCACTAATACAAAAATTTTTTGATGAATCTAAAGTAAGCCTTTAAGTCAAGTAGGGTAAGCCCTACTTATGAGAGATTGATCATCATTTTCAATATTGTTTCATCTATCATAGGTCTATTGCATTTTAATATATACTTTAGAATCAACCTTTAAAATTTGCACACAAAAAGACAAATGGAATAAGCATTGGGATTGTGTCAGATCTATAGACCAATTTGGGGAAACACATTTTTACAATACTGAGTCTTCCAATCCACGAACATGGTATATATCACTCCATTTATTTATTTTGGTCATTAATTCCTCTCTGCCGTGTTTTATAGCTTACAGTGTAAAAGTCTTAAATCTCTTTTGTTAGATCTATTTCAGTGTATCTGTATCAATCAGAGTTCAATCAGAGAAGCAGAGCCATTGTATAGACAGTCATGCATCACTTAATGACAGGGATATGTAGTAAGAAATGCATTGTTAGGCAATTTTGTCATTGTGCGCACACCATAGAGTATACTGACACAAACCTAGATAGTATAGCCTACTACACACCTGAGCTATATGGCACTAATCTAAGGGGACCACAGTCATATATGTGGTCCATCATTGACCAAAACATCATTATGCAGAACATGACTGCATATGAATTTCTAACAGGAATTTGATCTAATGCAATGGTGGGAATCTCTAAGGTTGTTGTCTTTGTGTTTAACACTGGAGCCTGAAAACACAGGGCAGGTAATCCTGAATGGAAGGTAGGTGTAAAGTGAGGAAGAACAAAGACAAGCTGGAATCCATGAGTACAAACTGGAACTTATGAGTATGAGCTGCCTGAAACCCACAAGGGCATACTGGACCCCTTCAGTGAGTCAGTTCTCACTGCAATCACTGTGATGAAATGCATGTCCTGTAGTAGAAGCTGACACCCTGAATCATGAAGATAAATATACACCTGGTTCAGCAGTAGGAGCTGAAGGAGAATTCAAGGGCAAGTAAAGCAGTTGCAGGCCTAGGTGTTGCCCCATGCCAATGAGATGAGCAGGCATATGAGCAACAACGTGAGTGAGCTATAAAAGATGTCTGCCCCAACCTCACAAGCAAATATTCAAAGTGGCTGCTTCTTTTCTTCTGCATCCCAAATCTTGCATGGAAATATCTCTTGCGACCTACTTAAACTGGAAATATACAGGGAAGGGAATTCTGGGAAACAGTTCATCCTCGATAAGTTGACACATTATAAAACCATACCAGTTCACTCCTTGCCAACTTGTCACTCAAGCACATCTCTTTAAACCATATTTAATTTTCAAATAGAAATAATAACAAAGTCACATTTCCACCAAACATGAGGGATACAACAAAAAAGCAGAGTAACTCTTTCCCCAAAAATGGAAGCAAAGACCCTTTTTGTCTTAGGTTGATGTTCATTCTTCTTCCAGATGATTCGCATTCTCTTAATTTGATAGCTTGTAACTTAAACATGAGATATAAATTAAACTGCTGTTAACACATTTTACGTTAGATAGGAGGATATTGGGAAGAGGGAAGAGAACAAAATATTGGTTAATACAAATATTCATATCCAAGTAAGGAATAAATGCTCTTAACTATTACAATATGTAGTTCTCTAAATCGTCACGTCATAGATGGTATTTATAACTAAATTCTTCCATTATCCTTTCAAAATTCCCTTTGCCTTCAGGAAGTGCCCCAGCTGGTGGTGACTGGGGACTCTTGGGCGACCCAAACCTTCATTCCTGAGTGGTCTGGTCATTAGCAGTCCTGCCTGAATTGGGTTTTTGTAGCTTCCATTGACTTTAATCTCAGGACATGAAAGTACTAAGAAGGGCCCCAGGGGATCTCCTACATTCCAAAAATACTGCTCCTTACCCCCACTGTTGAGTAGCAACTCAATTGTTCCTTAATGTTCATGAACAATCATCCCAGCCAATATAGTAATCACCTTCTCTGTCTCGTGGTTCACCGGCTAGAGGATCCCAAAGTGGCCAGGTGATGGTCTCAACATCCAGTTTAATGGAATTATTGCTGTTTTCCACGGTGTAAGCATTCCTCCCTTTGGAATTAAGA
Source organism: Equus quagga (assembly GCF_021613505.1). NCBI lineage: Eukaryota > Metazoa > Chordata > Mammalia > Perissodactyla > Equidae > Equus > Equus quagga. The sequence continues at coordinate 57,458,573 of NC_060282.1, forward strand.
CCTCCAGACAAGCAGAGTCTAAAGTTGCAGAAACAAGGGCACAAAGTATTTGCATTGATCAATAAGAGTTAGAGGAAGACATTTCCAATCCCTCATTCCTGGGTATGGGAGAAACAACTGATTTAGAGTATATACTGCATCCTGGAGGAAATTCTCCCAGCTCTCCAAGGTTGCTGCCACCTAACTGATGCTATGAGTCTTCAAAAGGCCACTCTACCAATTGCTTCAGCATGGTGAACACGGTAAGATTATGAATTCCATGAGCCTGGGCCCACTGCCACACTGTATTTGCTATGAAGTGAGTTACCTGATTGGAAGCAATGACATATGGAATACCACCATGGTGGATAAGGCATTCTATAAATCCATAAATGGTAGTTTTGACAGAGGCATTGTGGGCAAGGAAGGCAAATCCATGTTCAGACTAATTGTCTATCGAAGTGAGAACAAAGCACTGCCCCTTCCATGATGGAAGTAGGCCAGAGTAATCAACCTGCCACCAGGCAACTGGCTAATCACTCTGGGGAATGGTGCTATAGCTGGTACTCAGTGTTAGTCTCTGCTACAGGTTGGGCACTGAGTAGTGGCTATAATGAGGTCGGCCTTTGCAAGGGGAATTCCATGCTGCTGAGCCCATGCATAGCTTCCATCCCTGCCACCACAGCCATTTTGTTCATGTGCCCATTAGGCAATAAGAAGAGAGGCTGGGCATGAAGTGGACTGGTACCCACAGAACAGGTCATGCTCTCCACTTGATTATTAAGATCCTCCTCTGCTGAGATCACCCTTTAGCAAGCATTAACATGGAACACAAACGATTCACATTCTTTGCCCACTCTGTTGGGTCTTTCCACTTCTTCCTTCTCCCGATGGCTGGCATTTGCACTATCCTGAGAGCGAGAGCCTCCTTAAATTTGTGCACTAGGTACCTCACTTGTCTCACCCTAGTCCCAGCCCAGGTTTCTACCTCCAAGTTACTGAAAGACCAAGAAAATTCTATTTTAGAACTTCTACTATCTAAGTTTTTAGAAATCAAGGAAAATGGGAAAGATGCCAGAAGCCTGAAGAGGAATAACTAGTGACCAATCCTGCCCAGATATTTCAGAAACCATTCATTCATACATCCCTTTACATCATATTTACGGCGTGCCAGGCTTGGCAGTTTGGACTTATTGCCCGAGATAGTGGGGACTCATTGAAAAGACTTAAGCTTATGGGAAAAGACTGATGTCATCAGATTTACAGTACGCATAGAAGTTTCTCTCATTGCGATGTGGACTATGGAACACAGGGGGAAGGGACTGGAAACAGGAGGACACAAGTTCTTCCTCAGTGAGCTTAAAAGAAGTCGTGGTCAGTTCCTCTCAAGCTAGACTAGACTAGGGGCAGAGTAGGGGTATTACAGGAGTGGGAGCAAAAGAGAAGTTTCAAAGATGAGATAATACTTACAGAGTCTTAGAAAAATATGTAGATAACTAAGAGATAATTAAAAAAAGAAGAGAAGGCACATTGTAGGTAAAGAGCAACCTGGTGATAGAGATCTAGTTTAAGAATTATCAGAATATGTACAATGACTGAAGCCACTAGTGGTTAATATGGCCAAGTACAAGATAATCTTGGGGAACATCAGCCCCTAGGGAAGAAATAACACTGTTCATCAAACGTTGGGAAATTCTAATGCAAACAGTGGGACCCACATACATAACTGAGTACTAACTGTTCTTTTTCGTAGCTGTAGTCCTCAGGCAATTAATTCATTTAACCTCTCTCAGGTCCACGTTCCTCTTAGGCACACACTTTAAAGCTTGCATAGAGAACTATGCAAAATCCTATTCCATGCCCTCTTGTCCTAGTTGCTCACAAATGGCAATTATTATTACAATTATTAATAACAGTAACTTGAAGAATGGTGTAGTTATGTAAATTTGTGGACCCCTCCCTGAAACTGATAATTAAAGGATGTTGTCCTGAAATAAGATTTTTGAATTGATTCTCTCTTTGAGTTTTTCTCGATTAGGTCCTATTCAAAATATTAGTAATAGCTTTAGTGAGAAATAGAATACAGGTTTATTAAAGACACGGACGACATCAAGCTCAGAGAAAAAGTATGTTTCATAGCAAATTAGGATTCAAACAGGAAGCAAAAAATGTTTGCAAGTTAGACTATTAGGTATAATTAACAGATTAAAACAGAGAGAGAATAAACCTACGTTAATTTCTTTCTGTTCTTCAAACACACTGAGTTAATTCTTGCATTACGGCCTCTGCACTAGTTATTTCCTTGCCAGGAATGTTTCACTCACTTGGCCGGCTCCATTGTGTCATTTAGAGCTCAGCTCAAAGATCACCTTTTTTGTAATGGCTTCCTTGAGCATCTCATCTTAAACAGAACCATCCTCCTACCTGACGGCAAGTTACCGTATCACACTACATCATTGCCTTTACTGTATTTATCGAAGTCTAACAGGTTTTTATTTTACGAAGCTCAATCGGAATATGGCAGGTGTTTCCCTTTGCCTAGTGCATATGTCCCTGACAAGATTCTTTGATGGCATTCACAAATCCAAGGCCCGGTATACACTGTTATCTGGACTCTTCACATCTAGACTCCACCTAGACTCAGAGTGTGCCCTGCAAGCCCCATATTCCACTTCCTTCCTCCTTCTTTTCAGGGAGTTTGCATCTCCAAGCTAGAAAAAGAGCCATTGGTGAAAGTGGGGAGAACAAATAGAAAGGCCATTGTCTGTTCTCTGAATGGGGCAGACTCTTGTTTTCTGTTTTGGTTGGCAGGAAGTGAGGGAGAAATTGCTGGATTCCAACCTTGATTCTTGCCAGTAGCTTTGCTTCATTTCATCTGACCAAATAGCTTCAGGCTAGCAACCGCAATTCTTAATTCAACTCCACTGATTTTTTCTTTAATACTTTACGTAAAATTGTCTCAGAAAGTTGACATGTTTATATATATTTAAAGTATAATTCAATAAACAAATCTTGAATGTAAACTTGTTGAATTAGCACAAAATGAATCCCCATGTAGCCACCATCCATTAAAAAATCATCAAATTACTGGCACTTCTTAAGCACCCCTCATGCTGCCTCCCAATTACTAACACCACCCTGTGCCCCCAAAGCAACTTTTTCCATCCTGACTTCTAAAGCCACAGATTAGTTTTGCCTTTTTAAAAACATTATACGAGTGGAATCATGGTACACATTCTTTCATATCTGGCTTCTTCTATTTAATGATGTGTTTGTGAGTTTCATCCTTGTGGTTGCATATCTCAGTAGCTAATTTGTTTTCATGCAGTATAGTATTAGTATTCCATTGTATGAATATACTATCAATGATTTATCCATCCTGCTGTTGAAGGACATTGGTTTTTGCCAGGGTTTGGGTCTTGCAAATAGTGCTACTCTGAACCTCCTTGTGCGTGTCTTCTGGTTTACATATGCATGCATTTCTTTTGGCCATATATCTAGAAGTGGAACTGCTGGGTCTTAGAGTATGGGTATGGTTTACTTTGACAGACATTGACACAGTGCTTGTACAAACTTCCACTCCTACCAGCTATGAATCAGAGTTCCAGTTATTCCACAACCTGTCAGTTTTTTGTTTTTAATTTTACCCATTCTGGCAGTTGTGTGGTGGTAATTTATTGTGGTTTTAATTTGCATTTCTGTGATTATTAATAAGGCTGAACACATGGTTTTCTATGCTTACTGGTCATTTGGATATCCTCTTTTGTGAATCCTGTTCAAGTCTTTTGCTCATTTTTCTTTGTCTGTGAGCTCTTTACATATTTTGCGTAGGAGCCTTTTGTCAGCCATATTTTTGCAAATGTCTTCTCCTACTCTGTGGTGTTCCCTTTGATGAACAGAACTTCTTAATTTTAATGTAGTCCATTTTATTAATCTTATTTTAAGTTTTAATTACTGTAGCTTTATAACAAGTCTTGGTATTTAGTAATAAAATTCCTCCCACTTTGTTATTTTTCAAGATAATCTTGAATAAAATTGTTGAAATGTTGTTTTCTTTATGCATTTTTTTATCCAATAGATTACAAGTTACTAAAAGGCAGGATCATGATTTTTTACTAGGAAAATCATCTACAAATTTTGAAATTTTCACATCTATGTGACAAAATCTCTCTTCCTCTGTTCTTTTCTGTTAACTAGATTAAAGTCTTTGCTGACCCCAAAATGGGATCAATAGTATTTCTGTTACACTTTGGTCTGTAATCAATCACATCTGGGCAACTGGGAGAGTTTCAATTCACTTAGTAGACATATAACCCTGTTTTAACATTAGAGAACCATATGGCCCTCTGCTTTTAATAGATGGTCTTAATTACCCAGAACTAATAGTCTTTTAACTTAGTCTTCTACAGCTACAAGACTCAAAAGAATTTTGACATATTTTGCTTCTCAAGTCCACAAAGTTCTTCCTGACAGCAAAAGAGAATATTTTCATTTCTAACTGATGTCATTTTTGCATACTTAGACCTTTACAGAAATTCAGAACAACGGATCAGCCTGTGGTCTGCCCCACCACCCAAACTCACATAAACTTTAAGAGTTTTCTCTCCTCTCAGTTCTCCAATGACCCATTTCCAATTCCCTTAGAAAGCATCTTTGCTATCTTTAAAATGTGATGATAAAAACTAAACACAGAAAGCAAGAAATTAACATTTTTTTCAAATATACCTTTCCAGTATCATATTGATTTTTTGAAACAAAAGGTCTCAAAACTATCTCATAGTCAGCTTGTGCTCAGCTGAACGAGGTGGGCCCTCATTAATGAAACAGCAGTTTCCAAAGGTGCTTTCGTCCTTAGAATGTTTAAGCGAAAGCTGCCTGACCATCTGCCCACTTTGGGTATGAGATTGGACTAGATATTGTCTAAGATCGGAGGCTAAGAGTATTTTCCTTTCAGCATTTCCTTAGCCTGCATTACATTACATTTTCTATTGTCAGTCTGTATCATTAAGGGTTATCATTTTTCCTCATTCTATATCACTCCACCTAAATATGCAATCCATCTTCAATCCCATTGGCTCTACTCCAAAAAGATAACCCAAATTCACTAAAAGTTCTTCTGTCTTCGTTATTGCCACCTTGGTACAAGCCACCTCCATTTGCTTCCCTAGACCACGTGAAATTTCCAAACTGACTTCCCAGCTTCCATCGTTCTCTCCCTTCTCCCATTTGTGACATCTCAGCTCCTGATCTTGTAGTCACATAAAGCAGATTATACACTTTCCAGGGTTTCTCATCACATGCAGAATACAATGTAAATTCCTCACCATGGCCATGCCTCTTCTCCAGCCTCACCTTCTCCTGCCACTGCTTGCTCACTAAACTCCGGTTAGACTCATCTTTTTTCTCGAACACACCTAGCTCACACCTGTCTTAGGACGTTTGCCATAGCTATGCCCTCTGCCTAGAATGCATTTTCCCCTCATCTGTGCATGGCTGGTTCCTTCTGCTTCCTTAGGTCTCAGCTCAAATGCCATCTCCCCAGTGCGACTTTTCTGACCAGGTGATCTAACTTAACTCCACACTTCCATAGTCATCTGCTTTCCATAGCACCATCCTATTTAAAACAAACAAATTCATCCTCATCTGAGATTATCTTACACATCTATCATTATTTGACTACTTTTGCTCTCCTGCCATGAGAAAACAGTAGCTCCATTAGCACAAGAATCTTGCGTGTTTGTTTGCTATTGTATCACCATACACAGAGAAACTTTGCAATGTATGCTGGCTGAATGAATGAGTGAATTAATAAACAAATCAATGAATGAGGGAACTCTTTTTATGTTATGCCCATTCTTTCTGCATTTTCCTCTACTGCCTTCTTCCTAATTCTGATTTGCTATTGCGAAAATGACAATACACGTAATTCATGCTTTCAGCTTGTTGAGTACATAACTGCTAAGGTCTCATCTTGCTTTGTGAATTCTATGAGTCTATTTGCATACACTCATACAAACATTGTCTTCAGTATATAAATGTTTTAGATTCTTTAATGGTTGATTGGTCACATTGTTGTCAATGACTGGAAGCCTTTGCCTCTCATTTGGTGAAGCACCAAAGATACTTCCAACTATTGCTGCAATCCAACTAAACTTACAGATACCTGGAATTTTTCTTACATATAAAATATTATTCTCAGATCCTCTTTTAAGAGTTTTGAAGCTTTTCTTATCATTGCAGAGGAAAGAAATCCAAGTAAATTAGAAGGAACAGAAGCTGGAAATATGCAGGCATATTTGTGGCTTGAGTTATTCCACTACTTGTACATTATGTGGTTTACCTCAACGTGTGGAAAAATACAGTAAGTCCTCCATTGTATGGGGTGTAGTTACAGTATCGTGTAACTTAGATGGTTTATTCTTCCTTGCAAATATTTTGTGATAAACACACAGTATGCTGAAATCTTCTGAATAATTAATTTCTATTTGCTTAAAGAAACATTTTTTTTTAATCTATAAAAGCTCTTTTTAAAAAGTATGTTTCTGCCTGATCCTTACCTCTACTAAAAAAGTTCCAACTCCACAAATGTGGAAAAATGCCTTTAGGTTTATTGAAGTTCTTTATTCATGGGAGTATATGGAGTAAGGCAGATCTGTCCATCAGGAAAGAAAGAATGGAAGAATTCCGAGTTATTACTATACCAGATTTGCTTACAACAGGAAATTTACAACTTTCCTACTGCAGATAGCATAATTTCTCTAGTATTATTGGGGGGAGGGGGAAATTAATGTGTACAGTGCATCCAGAATTTATGTTCCACATATGACTTTCTTCAATATAAAATATTTTTGAAAACATTAGTTCCCAGAAATCATCAAAATATTTGATTTAGTTTGCCACTTACAATAGTTTCATCATTTCACTAATGAAAAAAACCACTTCTTTTCGTATTTGGTCTTGAGGATTCAGAAGGTCTTAAAGATCTATTGCTTTATTTTTCTTTGGAATCATGAGAATTCTTGGGAACTTAATATTATTTTGCTATATCTGTAGTATTCTGATTCAGACATTCTCATCTGAATATAACATTAAGATGATTTCAAAAATAATGGACTAGAGACTGGCCAGGTGGCATAGTGGTTAAGTTTGGGTGCTCTGCTTCAGCAGCCCAAGGTTCACAGGTTCAGATCCTGGGTGCAGACCTATACACTGCTCATCAAGCCATGCTGAGGTTACTCCCACATAGAAGAACTAGAAGGACCTACAATTAGGTTATACAACTATGTAATGGGGCTTTGGGGAGAAAAGAAAAAAGAGGAAGATTGGCAACAGATGTTAGCTCAGGGCCAATCTTCCTTAGGGGAGAAAAACAGACTAAAACTTTTTCTTACTTGAAAATCTTATAGTTGTTTCCATGTATAATTTTAAAATATCTATTTTTATACAAAAATTTGTTGAATATTAAATTGTATAATTATGATTCATATTACTGTATGCTTCAACTAATCCTGTCTTTATTTGTACATTTAAAAGTCTTACTTGACCATTTAATCATGACTATCAACAGAGGTCAAAAATATTCAACAACAATATTCTATATTAAAGTCAGAGATAAATGACCAATGACTGTTATGACCACATAGAATCTTTTGAAACACTGTTTAGAAGCAACCATCCAAATGGCTGGCATTCTATTTGCCATTCACTGATGACTCTTATTCTTGACATTTCTGAAATTATCTTGCTTTTTAAAATCTTTGCCTACCATAGACTCTTTAGAGCAGTTATCTTTTTTTTTCTAATTTATGCCTTATTTTATTTACAATTGTAATTTCTCTATTAGGAAAATCCCTCCCTCCTCTTTTTAATCTCCCTATTATATAAAGTCCCATTAAAACTTAATTTCCTCAAAACTTCCATAATCATCCACCACCAGATTTCTCTATACAGGATCTGTTAGGCACTTAATCGAAAATGACCTTGCATTATATTTATTTGACCTCGTTCATCTGTTCAATTTTTTCATAGGTATGTTCTGTTACTTAAAGAAATTGAAAATTACTCATGGATAAAAATCACCTCTTATAATTTGCTTATGACTTCCCTCAGCCCTTCTGCATCATAGCACAAATGGACAATATACAATTTAGTGACTGGATCACTGGAAAATCTCTCATTATGACAGAACACAATTATTGACAGAATACTTCTCTACAAATTACTTAATTGCTTTATTTTAGTGTTACAATTAGGGCAGAAGATTGCAACCTACATGTACCAATCTATTCCTCATGCAATGGTTTGTTAAAATGCCTTTTAAAATATAGTAAACTCCTGCATTTAAATAGATTTTTCCATGTTTGAAATATTTTATCATTAAGAACAGCAAAGGCTTTCTCAATGAAATTATTAATACATGTACATATACAGAGATAGGCGGATAGCGAGATGCTAGCATACACATAGAAACTTATGAACAATACGGTTATTGACTATTGTCAATAAGTCACAAAACATTTTGCAAAATGATTTATAGTACATTTACATTTATAACATTGGGTCTATTGTACCAGAGAGGAAATCAAAGTCTGTCTAGAGAAAAGCCAGAAAAATTCACAAAATAAAATTTTCTGGCACCACGGTTGGCATGTGCACTCCCCCAGGGGGCACCATCTGCAGCATGGCCCATGGAGTTGGGCAAGGGAGGCTGCGTGGTTTTGTGTGGCAGCCCGGCAGAGACCAGAGGGTATAGAGAAGGATACTATAAAAATTTAAACTTTAGTGCCACTCCTTAGTTAAGTAGTTTTGAAATTCTTAGGGATGTCTAGTCAATCTGTTATGATCGATGATGTTAAAATGCACAATGATACTTACCAGTCATTTTATTTAGTAGAGAAGAAAAATAAGGTGCAACAGTAAAAAGTAAATTATCTAAGATACATATAAATAAGACAGAATTAAGGGATAAAGCACAAAAGGTGATATGGACTAGAATCTAAAATTACTACTTAAACTTACATGTGTTATATGTCAACAATATCTCAATAAAGCTGGGAAAAAGAAAAAATGAATATATAAAATTAAGTACTTTTCATAATCTAAACTGTTTACAAATATACCATAAGCATTCAAAATGTGTATTGCTTATATGAGTCTTATGTCTCAAAATAGGAAAAGATTTTGTAGTGACATTTCATTCTCCAAAAAAACTATGATCCAGGAAAGTTCAAATTATTTTATGCTAAAGTAATAGCAGATTATGAGCTTTCATATTAAGTATACATTCTGGGCTATTTCTCAGTTATATAACAGTGTCTTTTAGACATGAAAGATACTCAAATTCAAATTTTGTTACCTAACATATCGAAGAAAAAAATGCTGTCTAACTTAAATCTTTTTTAGAAGTTGAGGCACAGGAAAACATAGATAATATTTATTACAGTAATATTTTACTCTGCTAAATCCAAGTCAAGGAGTAGATTGTATGTAGTTATATAAGATAACCTTTCTGAATTTATAAAGCTGTATGGAAAATGCAACTCATCTGGTGGGCTGTAGACTGATGGGAAAAAAGTAGGCATATTAGGTTCATTCCCACTTTAATTAGGCCAATTTAATTAACCAAGAATATAAAATATATGCTGTGTATATAACCACCTAGATGAAGCCACAGATACCCGCGTCATACAGGAAAGCATCTCTCAGGATTTTACAAGCTCAGTGATGTTTCTGCCCGTGCTCTGTTGTACTTGGGGCTCACATCTCCACTCTGGAAGAAATAAAAATATGATTTAAGAAAATGTTATTAAAGAGACTGTCTTTTCTCAGGTGAACATTCTTGGCTCCGTTGTCAAATATTAGTTGAGCGTATATGCATGGGTTTATTTCTGGGTTCTCAATTCTGTTCCACTGGTCCATGTGTCTGTTTTTAAGCCAGTACCATATTGTTTTGATTACCATAGCTTTGTAATGTAGTTTGAAATCAGGAAGTGTGATGTCTCCAGCTTTGTTCTTCTTTCTCAGAATTGCTTTGGGGTCAGGATTATTTGGAGTCTTTTGCGGCTCCAAGTGAATTTTAGGATGCTCACTGGAGAAAAGACAGCCTCTTCAATAAATGGTGGTAGGAAAATTCTTACTCACATGCAAAGGAATGAAACTAGACCCTTATCTTCTACCACTCACAAAAATAACTTAAAACGGATTAATGACTTAAATGCAAGACCTGAAACCATAAAACTCCTAGAAGAAAACATAGGGAAAAATTTCCTTGATGTTGGCCTTGGCAATGATTTTTTGGATATGATGCCTGAAACACAAACAACAAAAGCAAAATACACAAGTGGGACTACATCAAACTAAAACGCTTCTGCACAGCAGAAGAAACAATTAAAAAAATAAAAAGGCAACCTGTGGAATGGGAAAAAAATATTTGCAAACTACATATCTGACAAGGAGTAAAAATCCAAAATATATAAGGAACTCATACAACTTAATAGCAAATAATCCAATTAAAAAATGGGAAAGGACTTCGATAAATATTCTTCCCAAAAAAAAAGAAATTCAAACGGCCAACAGGTACATGAAAAGGTGTGCAGCATCACTAATCATCAGGAACATACAAATCAAACACAATGAGATACCACTTCACAGCTATTAGAATGAGTATCATTAAAAAGACTTATCATCTCAGGGGCTGGTGAGGATATGGACAAGACAGAACCTTTGTGCACTGTTGATAGAGACGTCAATTGGTACAGCCACTATGGAAAACAATATGGAAGTTCTTGGAAAAATTAAAAGTTTACATATACATGAATACTATTCATTCATAAAAAAGAGGGAAATCTTGCCTTTTGTGACAAGATCTAAGAGAGTAGATCTTAAGTCCTCATCACAAGAAAAAATTTTGTAACTATGTGAAGTGATGGATGTTAACTAAACGTAGTGTGGCAATCATTTCACAATATAAATATATTAAATAATTATGTTGTACACCTTGAATTTATACAATGTCATATGTCAATTATATCTCAATAAAATCAGGAGGTTGGGAGAAAATATTAACAAGGCCACAGACTCCTAGGGGAGAAAGTAGAGTGAGGTGTCAGGCACACCCAAAGGACATCTCTGCCTCCAGACTTCCAGTATCCTGAAAAGCCCCTTCTCCTGTGGTTCCCCCACCACCTCCACAGCGCCCCCCCCGTGATTCATATCTTGTTTGATACAAGAACTATCATCACATCTCTATTTTCTCAGATATAGCATTTGTGTTTAGAGAAAAATAACACCTTATTCAGAGAAGATTAACAAAAACACTTTTACTATTCATATTCTCAAAGAATGGCTTTATGCATCTTTTCAAATCCAGGGAAGAGTTAGATCTTCCTGCAGTCCCCCAGTCTCATTCTCTCCTGGATTCTGACGTGTATTGCCAGGTGGGAAAGATGCCCCGGTGGCTGCCGGGAGCTGCACGTATCTTAGGGGCTTCTCCAGGGTGACTGCATTCTCAGTGCTCAGCACTCAGTCGTGCAGGAAATACTACAATTTAGAGACTTTATACCAGTTCCCAGGGATGGGAAGTCAATGAACACAAAATGACATAATAATTATGAAATTATGCCACTATCACAGCATGAATTTACCTTAATATCTGATGAAATTTTGCTAAGTAGTGTGGGAAATTTCAAAAGGGGTTAGCTACATCCCTCCTTCTCATACAGCTTACCACCTAGGGAGGTTAATGAGGAGCCACCCAAATACCATTAACTGAGCAGGACAATGTATCAGTTCATAGTGAGATTTGAGTTCTGAGAAATATGTGATCTAATCAAATGTAACATTGAAAGACCCTCTGAGAGAGGCATGATTAAGACGTTTATGAAGAGATTGGGAACCCAGCCAATCCAAAATTGATAAAGGTTATTATAATTTATGATTAGAAGAAAATTGTGCTAGTATTTAAATTTTCTACCTGCTACTTTGCATAAAACTTCCAACTAACTAAATAGGTAGAGGCTGTCAGAGGAAGGCGTGCAGGTTGATAAACGCCATAATTACACACTGACATTTTTGTACCTTATGCTGAATGTGCGTGTGTATCCATACTTCTGTTCTATCAAAAACACCAAAATGGCAACATCTGCTGATGTTTTTACCCAGAAGATTTCAACATACCATGTTTTAGTCTTCCTGTACATTCTCCAGCAGAGTTAAGACAAAGCTTTTTGGATTTGGTGGCCTGGTGAGCTGGGGAGTAGAGACACTCTCTCTCTCACCCCATTCTGTCTTTTCCTAACCTCCCTCCTTCTGTTCCTCTACCTCATCCCTCTTCTATGACAAACTGACTAGGAATTTCAAATGTTGATGTTCTAAAAGGATATCTACTTAGAAGTCTTGGCTGCCGGTGGCCAAACTAGCAGAAAATTAAGGATACGTATAATTTGTGAGTAAATAAAATGAGTTCGAGCTCCTCAAAAAATTAAAAATACAACTACCTTACAATCCAGCAATTTCACTTCTGGGTATTTATCCAAAGAAAATGAAAACACTGTCTCTAAGAGATATATACACCCCCAAGTTCACTGCAGCATTATTTACAATAGCCAAGATATGGAAACAACCTAAGTGTACATCCATGGGTGAAGGATAAAGAAAATGTGGTATACATATATGATGGAATATTATTCAGCAGTAAAAAAGAATTAAATCTTGCCATTTGCACAACATGGATGGACCTAAAGGGTATTATGCTAAGTGAAATAAGTCAGATAGAGAAAGACAAATACCATATGATCTCACTTATATGTGGAATCTAAACAACAAAAGAAAACCAAGCTCTTGCATGCAGAGAACAGACTGGTGGTTGCCAGAGGTAGGGGGGCGGGGGGGGGGGGCAAGTAGCAAAATGAGTGAATGGGGTCAAAAGGTACACATTTCTAGTTATGAAATAAATAAGTCCTGGGGATGTAATGTACAGCATGGTGACTATGATTAATAATACTGTACAGCATATTTGAAAGTTGCTAAGAGAGGAAAAACAGTTCTCACCACAGGAAAAAAAAATTTGTAACTATGTATGGTGATGGATGTGAACCAGACTTACTGTGATGATTCAAAAAAACAAGTTAGAGTCGTTGAACTACTGCTCAAAAGATTGATTTTTACCAATTTGAGGAATGGAAGAACAATCATGGACGAGGTAATGAAGAATACGTTTGACTGGTGGTGTGATTATACACTGAACCGGGAAAGCCATTGTACTAAGTGCAGGTAAGATGTGAATAGATGGATGAGTGAAAACACTGAAAATGAGAGATTTGGTGACAGAATGAGTGAGGGAGGAATGTGTGGGTGAATGAGCTAAAATTCACATCTATACCAAAAGCATTCTGACATTTGTTACAATTTCCCAATAATTTGCAGGTGATTTCTACAGATGTCAGAAATACCATTGCTCATCCTTTAGATTAATACCAGGTGACTGAAAAATAGAATGCCTACATGAAATTCTGAATATATCTTTTGCAAACATGTAGAAACCATCACATACGCTTTAAAAAGAGTTCAGGAAAAAAACACGTTGAACCCTAAGACTCATGACTCTGTGTACCTACTTTAAACGTGAGTTAAATAGAGGAAAACGGTTATTACGCATCTACCATCTGTGGCTCAGAGACCTACTATTCCCTTACTGGTCCTTTTCTCCTTGTTCTCTCCTGCTTATTACCTATTTTGCTCATTAGCATCTCTACTACATAATGGTAGAAAGGAGGAGAGGAGTTCAAATTAGTTCATTTTTCTGGCTACTAATGAACTGGTTTAATATTTGATCAGGAAGAGGTTTGAATGAAATTAGAGATTTCAGTTATTCATGCCACCTCTGGTTTTTGATTCCAGGGAAAATGATAATTAGTGAGCTCTGCACAAAATAGATGGATTATATATTTCTATTAAGTAAGTAGCTTAACGTTCTAAGTTCACCTTGCCACAAATAGTTTAAAAATGCTCCACCTACTTGGTACATTATTTCACACTATGAGAACACAGACAGCGTATATATTAACCTCATATCCCACATACTATGCAAGCAAATTTTGACAGCTTAATCCTTTCGAAATAGTTGAAAATCTGGAAGTAAGTGAAAGTTCTGTGTGAAATAAAAATAAGAGCTCATGTATGTATTTCATAGAAGCAGACACAGCCTCTCAGCTCTGAAGCATAGATCAGTTTTATAGCTGAAAAGGACCCGAACAGTTTCAATTCCCTCTGCATAATTAACTTGTTATATGTAATATTTGGCAATCTAGAGTTCCTCAGGAAATTTTTTATTGTGCTTGGTGTCAATAACAGAATAAGAGAATCAATTCAGTTCAGTTCAGTTCAAGTGAACAGACAGCTTCTGTGTGCCCTCCATGGTCTTGGCCTGGGGGGCAGTCTGCATTCTTCTTTGTAATTGATCAGTTCCCTTCACCGGCTCCACCTCCTGGGTGCCAATGACACCATCTTCTCCTTCACCTGTGCTCTTTATGGTAGAGTTTCCTGTGCCTGCTAAAATCTAGGTTGACTCACCTTCCCTTGTTTGTCCTTTCAGCTTCTCCAACACTTTTGTAAGTAGTTCCCTGTATTCAATTCCCTGTTTCCTGCCTGGAGCATGACTGATGATGCATGGGGGGATAGTAATCACGTCAGTTAATGACAGGTAGTGGTAATGGGCATTAGGGGCCTAGGAGATAGCTGAGTGGAGTTAGATACACCGTATGCTTTTTTGTTTGTTTGTTTTTAATTTCCAATCCATTGCAGTCTGTTATTTACATACATACTATACAATACCATATAATGTCCCAGGGATGTCAAAATGCTATAAAAGTTTCCAAACACAGGCTCCCACTTTCTAAACTCATCTTGTCCGAGGGCAGTAACAATTCAGAAACCACTGCTGGCTGCAGGCAGCACCTTGAGCAGCACTAGTCAAGCAGAGAGCTAGAGAAAAGAAAGTGCGCTGAAGATTAGAAAACGAGGCAGAAGTGACAGGTCAAAATTCTGAAGTCACTGACAAATCAGTGGTAGTTAGAGATGTAGAACCAGGAAAAATCCCATAGGAAGAGTGCATGGACAGAAATAGGCACAGGCTGTGGGCCGAACATCAGCGAGCACCACGATGTGGCCAAAAGCAAGCGGTCTGAGAGAAACCAGAAGTGAAGGTGGAGAACAGAGATGCCAGAGGGGGAGAGAAGCAGAGGCTCCATAGCATGCCATTAGGGTCCACTGAGGTGGGCACCTTGCCCTGAATGCCTTAAAGAGGCATTTAGTTCATGTGCTTTGCTGATTAAGGCAGGCTGCTATGGTCTGAATGTTTGTGTACCCCAAAACTTACATGTTGAACTCTTAGCCCCGCTAAGTTATTAGTAGGTGGGGCATTTGGAGGTGGGTAGTTCACGATGGTGGAGCCCTCATGCATGCTATTAGTGTTTTTACAGAAGAGGCGGCAGAGAGCTCCCTGCTCCCCTCCCCTTCTGTCATGTGATGACACAGTAAACAAATGTCCATCCATGAACCGGGAAGCGGGCTCTCACCAGACACTGAATCTGCCGACATTTTGATCTTGGACTTCTCAGCCTCCAGAACTGTGAGAAAATAAATTTCTATTGTTTATAAGCCACTCAGCCTATGGTATTTTTGCTACAGCAACCTAAACGGACTAAGACACAGGCATATAAATGTTTCAGAAAGAATTCCATCAAAACAGTTAACTTAAAGGAGTTGGAGTAATTTACTGGAAAAACTCAATCACAGAGAACACTGCCCTCACTGATGATAGGCAAATATGTGAAGCATCAGTGCTACCTAATAGAAATTTCTGTGATGATAATGGAAATCTTTTTTACCTGCACTGTCTCACAGGGTAGCCATTAGCTACATGTGGCTATTGTGCACTTGAAAAGTGGCTAGTGTGACTGAGAAACTGAAGTCTTCATCCAATTTAATTTTAATTCATCTAAATGTCAATAGCCACACGTAGCTAGGGGCTATGTTATCGGATAGATGATTCATATGACTTATAGGCAAGTTGGGTTTAGAGTAAAAGATGCATAGTCTTTGGGGTCTGCCTTTAAATCCCCTAATTACCATCTCTGTGACCTTGTATATGCTACTCGCCTTTCCTGGCCTCAGCTTCTTGTTCATAAAATGGGGGTCATAATATTTAGGTTTAGAGCCATTGTGATGACTAAAAATGAGGCATGTAAATTGCCTAACACAGACCAAGTATCCAATAAACAATAGCTCTTACTAGTATTAAATGATGTAGGTCAAAATTCATGAACGTAATTCAGTTGTTTTGATTCCTCTGATCATCAGCACGAACGTGTAATAAACTGTGAAGTATGCCATAAGAGCGAACCTCCAGAGGCTGCTGCCTCTGCTGCAGGAGCCTCTTCTCTAGTAACTGACAATGTTTTTCTAGTTGGTGATTCTCTTATCTCAGCCTTGCTGTGAGCTGTCCCTTTTCAGTGCGACTGCTTTTAGCAAATCCACCCCACTCTGTCTAAGTAGCATTCCTCACTGCTTTTTCTATAACCTGGGAAGAACCAAAGGCTGTTCAAGGGAAAAAACAAATCGAGCTTGTTCAATCGATAACTTTAATTTTACATACAATTCTAAGTCAATGGAGTCTGACCGGAGGGTTTCTCACGTCTTTTTCTGTGGAATTAAGAGCACAGATTCAGAGACCTTATTTACCTTAACCCTGGCTGATGGTCACAATCTCTTGGGGGAACGTTTAAAAAATACACATGCCTTGCCCTCCTCCCCTCAACCTGGAGACACGACATTGTTAGGACCACTCCAGGCGATTTTGTTTCATGTTTTGAAAATTACTGATGTACACCATGTTCCCATGGTGGGTTCCAGACAGAAGAGGTTGTCTGAGCTCAGGTTAATTGAGAGATTGCTGTACCACTCTTGGGTAAGGAAACGGTACAGATGTCACACGGATCCAGCACATGGATGTGGGGAAACTCTGGAAATTTGACTGAAATTTTTCCTGGGGAGTCATAGCCAATCATTTGAACAAGTGTCACTCAGAGATAGGCCTGGATTCCAAAACTAATTTTTCTTTACTTTTCCTCCTAGGCTACCCTGTCATATACAAGCACACCTCCTTGTACCGTCCTTTCCTGGGGCTCATATCTATTGACGATATATTGTTATTTGGCTCATGGGCTTTTATACATGAAATTTCACTAGTTGTTGACACAATGAGGTACATTCCCATCTGAAGAAAGACTAATGAAAACTCTGAACTGGTATCGTATTTTCCTATAAGAAATTGTTCCTGCAATCAGAGGCTCAGAGCAACGCCTTCACATCCATCTGGCTCACTCTCTCACTACCAACACTCCTACAGTCACAGACCTGTGAATAATGGTTAAGCAACGTACTGATTAGTGTGTGGATGCTTCTTAGGGTACTAGTCAAATACTGTTACATACTTTTAGAGACAAAAATCTCTGTGAAACAAAAGAATTCCAAGCATAGGCCAATGGCCCACTTCTCCTGAACAATATGCAACACAGTAAAATTCCAGCACAACAGACCAGTTTCAACAGTCCCAGAAACTCTGTAGTAGGCCCTAAAATTTTCAGTCCAGAAAAGAGGAAATGTCCTATATCAGCAAATACTGGAGATTATGTTATATTAGAAAAAACTGATGAGACAAAAAATTTACTGGGATTTCTGATTTAGATGTGTTATTGTTTTCTCTCTGGTTTTCTAACCACATCTTTTATTAATTTTTTGTTTTGAGGAGGGCAATATGAAAATATTAAATTACACTGGGCAATACTAACACCCTAAATGAGAATCTCAGTTCTATTAAAAGTTAGGTCTTCCTGCTAAGTGACCTCCTCGGCCCATACTTTATTATGAAGAAGTAATTTAGGCGATAAAGAAGTTAGGACTCATTGGTTATGGTCTTGATTTTCAGAGCACAGATCATATGGGAATCTTTTATGGCTTTATAAGTATTTTGGAAAGAAACCTAACTCAAAATAGAATAAGCTAGAAAGACAATTCATTGTTGCATTTCTTCAGAAGTCCAGGGGTTTCAAGTGGTTTCAGAGATGGCTGTCTGGAGGCACTCATTAATGTCACGGGGACTCTTTCTGTCTGAATTGCTCAGTTGGCTTTCTCCTGCTTTGGCTTTATTCTCTAGTAGGCTAACTCCAGCTGCTGCAGGCTTACATGGCATGGTCTCAGACAATGCCCTATCAGGTCCGAAAAAGGAACCCCCTTTCCGTGATTACATCATGTGTGTTCCCCACCCACCCCTTCTGTGCCCAGGAGATGACATACTCTAACTGGCAGGCCTGGGTCACCTGCCCCTGCAATGGCAAGGGAGCAATTCCCCAAAGGAAGAGGTTGGGACAAAAGAAGCTACAATAAAAATTTAAGAAAAAAAAATTGCCTACTTTGGAGCAAGAGAAGTTGGTTCCATTTGCTATGGGAATGATGAAAAATAACTTCATTCTACTGTTACATGACTTTTGGAGTTAATGGAGACCACAACATAATCTGTGATCACATGGAATGCAGTAGTATGCCAAAGGAAAGTTCCACTTAAAACCCAGCATCATGTCACTTTCTTAAAATGGTTCTCTTGTAAATAACCAAAAATTTATTATGGAAGTCTCAGTTTTATTTATTTGATAATTTCGGAACTAGAATGAAACAACAGTCAGGAGAAATATTTAAAGATGTAATTATGCTGTGAATTTGTATCTCATTCAAATTCAATCATTTTGATGAAGATGGGCTTCATCTTTTAGAGTTCCCAGTAGCAAAAACTAAACCGGATGTGTTTAGTCTTCCTAAAACAACCAAATCTTCCAAAAACCAATCTAATTATTAAGCAAATAAACAAAAAGCATTACCAACTCATACATCATGAGATGAGTAAAGAAGCACCCCAAAAACGTTTACTTAATTTTGAAAAATGACCTGGCACATGCTGCAGAGGCAGTACATTGTGCTTGAGGTTTTTTCTATATTCTTCACTCTTTGCTCTTTTGTTTTGAATCTTAAAAATGCCTTCAGAAATTAAGTCTACAAATAATAAGATGGCCCATCTGAGTATACGAAAGTTAGTCAGCAGAATATGCTGTCCGGCACCAAGATCACCGGGATGGGTTGACTATGAGGTGGGGTTATCACCTTCAAGAAAGAGGCTCTAGGTCTCCAGCGCTGCGTGATCTGGTCTCGGGTTTCCTAGCAGTTGCGATCCAGCGGATTCTTCGCCCGGGTGAGAATGGGGGTGGGGGTGCCGGAGGGCTTTCGGGGGTGGGGGGGGGGGGGGGGGGAGGGGTTTGGAGGTGGGAGTGAGGGGAGGGGCTGGAGCTGGGGAGGGGGAAGGGCTGCCTGCGGGGGCCGGACGGGGTGGGGGTGGGGTGAGGGGGTGGGAGCGGGGTGGGGGCGGGGTGGGGAGGGGGTGGGGAGGGGGCGGGGCGGGCCGCTCTGGGGGCGTGCGCGCTGCATAGGGACACGCGCTCTGGGCCACAGCAACTCGCCCCAAGTTCCCTCCCTCGCTCTCCGGCGAAGCCTGCCTGAGCCCTCCCACTCGGTGCAGAGCGAAGGAACCTTCGCGGCCGCCGCCAGCCCGGGCTCTCCGTGGCCTCGCTTCCCGGGCCCCCTTGGCCAGCGCCGTCCGCTCTCAGCCCGCGGCCCCGCGGTGGCGGCGGCGAGGACTCGGCGGCCCCTGCGGCCCGCGCTCGGCCCTCCGGCGGCCCCGACCCTCCTTGCCCGCCGTCCCCGGGAACCCGGCGCCCGGCTCGGGCCGCACCGCACCGCACGCCAAGGAGCGCGGCCGAGGTAAGGCTGGGCCGGGGGCCGGGGCCGGGTCGGGGGCCCCGGCCGCGGACAATACCGAAGCCGCGCGGCCCGAACGAAGCCGGGGCCGCCCCTGCAGCCTGCCCGGCCGGCCTGGGGCTCCGTCGAGCCCGGCCCGCGGCCGCCCTGGCCCGGACGGCCCCGGTGGCGGCTCGCTGCGCCCCTGCGCTGCGCGGCCCGGGCGCGGGCGGCCCGAGCGGGGTGGGCTGCCGGGCGCTCGCCGGGCTCCGAAGGCGCGCCTGCTTGGCGTTGCTGTAGGGTGGGTCATGGGTGGAGGTGGAGTGGGTAACCCCGCGTCTCCTTGCAGAGTCTCTAATCTCGGCTGCTAAACACTTCGGGTGTTAATACTTAATCAGTATCTCTTGCACGTTGGCTGGGAAGTCTTGCGAGAAATGCACATTCAGAGGCTCTGAAAGTTTGTTTTTGGTTACCCCCTCCAGCTCCACCCATGGCCTCACTTATCTCTACTTTCTTTGAAAGCATACAGATTTGAAATACAATTAAATTATCCTTGGCTCACTCGTGCCCCCATCACCCAGCGGAGCTCATAACTTGGCAACAAAGCGCGTGCAGGCTGTGGGAAGCGGCTGATGCCTGCTGGCCAGCCTAGTGCCCTGTGACTGTTGGGAGAACAGTTGCTGCACAGCGTAAATAGCAGTGACAGTTCTCCCTCTGTGCAGGCTTGTGGGGAGGGAAGCAGAGATAACTTTGCTGGATGCTTAAATGACTCTGGAAAGTGGAACGAAAACACCTGGTGCCCCGCTTTTTAACCCTTTCAAGTTGTTATTCACATTTGCTGGGCCACAAAAACGAGCAGGCTTTCTTTCTTGCCTAAGATGCAGGCAAACTCTGGGTTTTTCCTCACGGCCATGTCCTGTGAAAAATCTGGCACACATCTGTGACAACATTGCGTGGCTGGCGTTGTAAGGACTACAAATGTTTGTTTTTGAGAAGGGGACTATGATAGGAGAATAAGCATTTTTGCAATATAAATAGTGTCACTTCCATTTTTTCATTTCCCTGTTGGCGTTGAAGTATTAGTATTGGCCCCCCAATTTATGCTTAGAGTCATTCCATGAAAAATACCTGTATTAACTTGTTGTGCTTATTTTGTGACATCACAACCTCTGGTGATTCAGATGAGTTACTTATTAAGCATAGTTATTTTAACATCAGAGCGAGTTAATGGTAAGCCAGAATTCTTTCTCGGTAGCATCCCATTGATTTACCGTATGGCATTTAGCCTGTGGTATTACCATAGGTCGTACAACAGTAAAGTCACTGATTGGACAGGGAGGTGGCGATGCTTTGTCAACCTGGTAATCTGTAAAGCACTTAGAACAGTGTCCGGAACATAGTGCTCGGTAAGTGTCAGCTAGTTTTCCTTCTAATTTTTATCGTCAGTCTATGTGTTTTTTCTCTTTGGAAAATGGTGGTTTTGTTTTAATTCCAGATCTTTTAAATCATGGTCCATTTTAAGTCTATGGTATAATTTCAGGTCAGAATGAAGCTTGGGTTGTTGTTTTGCTTATGACTGATGAGCTGTTCTGTATATTCTTATGTACCACATATAGTGGATTTGTAAGGGCAGGAAAGTCCTGAACTCAGCCCTATCCAGGTACATTTCATAATAATGACAGCTGATTATCCTTAAGGGCCTAATTGTCTAAGGAGAAGCCTAGACATTAGGGGGAACGTGGGCTCGGAAGCGCATCCCGAACCTTCTTGTTCTCTAGGTTTAGAGTAATACTTCCAGTTCCTAGCGCAGAAAGAACCATGTTGGCACAGCAGTTAGGTAACTCACACTGTGTCACAAGGTAATAACAGATAGATATCTGTACGTATATACATCAACCGGAGCGTGTAATTCTTACTCGTGCTTTAAAATTTTTAGAGGATTTATAGCCTAATTAGCTAAGAGAAAAAAATTAAAATTAATTACTTGCCGTGTGTCAGTAACCAAAAGATTATGTTTGCTACCTAGTCATTTGAAAAGATGTCAGGAGTTTACTTTCATTTTGAGGTTTTTTAATCCCTGTTTTAACTTTGAAGTGACATCTTTTTCATTCCTCAACAGTTTACCTCGCTAAGCAAAGACATGGCGTTAACCCTTGGGGCCTTGCAGAGCCGAACCTGCTGTAGGCACAGTGTGGCAGTAGATGGTGCTGTGGATAATGCTGGTGTACAAGGCACATGTGTGGTCAAGTAGAATGGGAGGGGTTCATTTCGCAGTCCCATTGCTTGCCCTCTCCCCAAATAGACACTCACCTCACAGACACTGTCTAACAGTCTTCTTAGGAATAAACTTTTTAAAACGTTTGTCCTTTATATTTTCAACTTTTTAAGACTAGTTACTTGGCCAGATTTTTTCTCTCTGAAAACCATAGTATTCCAGGTGTTAGGACAAACGTTGCCTGTAACGATATTATTTAGTCAACTGGACTCTTTCTTCTTATTTTCCCGTAATAGAGTAAGATTGATTGTTCTGAGCCTAGAGGATCTCCAACTCACCTGGATTTTTTTCAATACTTAACTTTTAGGAGAGAGAAACAAATGATAAGAAACCTACCTGCATCCTGACTTTATTTAAGAAAACAGTTTCCTGGAGTGAATTCTCATTTATTCTGTTTTTTCCCATTTTTCTGACTCCCCGTATGATGCAGTGAGAATGGATATTCAGGATGAAGCTTCTGAAGCTCTGCTTTAAAAGCCACGACTCATTCAAGAAAAATATACGCGTTCTATTTAGTAGAGCACCAAGTGGAGAGAGTGAATAAGGACACTTGGGAGAAGGGTTTTCTGGACTGCAGTCAGTTATCTCTGTGGGCTGACTCTGGGACTGGCCAGTCCTCGGCAGTTGACTGTGTTCTCTTTTCTCCTCTGATACAGGGGAGTTGCTGCTGTCTCCTGTCGGCAGGTGGGGGCAAGTGCCTTGGCTCAGTCACATGGCTAATAGCAAAGCGATTTTAACCCAGGGGTATGTGTCCCTCTGGAGCCCCTGGATCTTTCCATCACGCTATGTGGAATATCCTCTGTTTTGCCCATTCAGGATGCATTCACTGTATTCTTTTTGAGTTTGATACCAATAAATCTCTTCTTCATAACTCAGTGATGTGCTTTGAATTTCCTGGGTAACATTTGGTCATTAAAAAGTCCAAAACAGGAGAAGTTAAGCTGTTTTTAATTGTCAGAGGAAACCTAAGATGTCACAATACCTTGTTAAAGGTTGCTTATTTTAGGTGGGTTGAGGAGAAGGATGGCAGGGTTAAATTCTTTGAACTATGTAAAGACCGATGCAAATGGCTCAGATTATGAACTAATAATGTTGGATCTGTTTTTGGCTTTGTTGCTCAAGTGATCTAGAGAAAGTTCTGACTTCCTTATACCCCCAACGACTTTCTTTCCCTTGGGTTTAAGGGAGTTTATTCATTTTTATTGATTAAGAACATCTGAAGGGATTGTGATGCTTAATGAAACGTTGGATCAAATCCCCAATCTGAGTATTCATTTTTTTAAAATTAGCTAGAACCTAATTTAATTTTTTAAATGGTGAATTTTTTTTTTGTATTGAAAGAATTAAAGAAATACAAAAAAGTAGTATCTGAGGGGCCGGCCCGGTGGTGTGGCGGTTCAGTTCGCAGGCTCTGCTTTGGTAGCCCAGGATCTGCCAGTTTGGATCCCAGGCACGGACCTACGCACTGCTTGTCAAGCCATGCTGTGGCAGACATCCCCCATATAAAGGGGAGGAAGATGGGCACAGACGTTAACTCAGGGCCAGTCTTCCAAAAGTAGTATCTGAGAATTGTTCAAAGGAGAACACACATTATGCCCACGTGTTTATTAAAGAAGCTAAACGTAGCATTGACTCTGAACTTTGAAAGGATGAATGTGTGGGATGATTTGCCTTATGGGATGGTGGAAGTTGGAGGATAGTAGTAAGAAATTTAGTTTTTCATTGTTTGTGAATGTCATAATCCAACCAGTTAACTACAGATGATTAAAGATAGGACAAGGCTTCAACACTTTTGCAGAATACATTTTCCTCCTGTTTTTAGACCTGCGTTTGTTTCTGGGTGATCTTTTGTGATGCAAAATTAATGAACTTCATTAAATCGTGCATACTCCTATTCTTACACCTTAGGCTTCCTCCCACTGTGTGTGATTTTTACATTAACATTTTGCAGTTTGAGTATCTTAAGGAGAATCACCTAGGAACATAGCATTCAAAGACATAAGCCTTATTTTTCTTTTGTTTTAGGAAACTTCAGTAGATGAAGCAATTTGCTTCCTTTTTCCAGTATGTTTGGTGATAAAAATAGTGACCATGTGGATGATTAAACAATTTTAAACTGAGACTGGTGCTAAAGCTGCGATTTTGAAATTGTGAACACTTTAGAGAGAAGTTCAAAGGTGAACTCTAAGCAAAAGGAAACAATATGTCACTTGGCAGACAGGTTTCTAGAAGAATTATAGAATTTTGTGGTGTGTTTTAGGCATCAGAGCAAGATCAATGGTTTTTGAAATTGTCCAGTTCCAGATAAAGCTTTTAAAATACAATTCAGAAGCATATGGGAATTTCTGAGTGGTTATGTTGTAATGCAAAGCATTTTTTCCTAGTAGTCCCATTAGAAGTTTGTTTCGTCTTTTGGCTTTTTCAGAAGGAATCACAGATATGCTTCAAAATGATCATTCTTGCCAGCAATTTTTTTTTTGTTTCATTGACTAGAACTTAATGAAAAGGAAGTAATTATGGAAAAGAATGTAGTTTTGTAATTTCTTCTATTTTGATTATTATGTTAAATGGATATTTATAGAGAATTCATTGTGTGCCAGATACTGGGGATAAGCAGTGGCCAGGAAAGCCATGGTTGCTGCCTATTTGAGGCTTTACAGTGTAAAGTGGGGGGGAAATAAAATAAAATAAATAAATGAAAAGCTAACTTAAAGTAGTAATAAGTGCGGTCAAGAAGGAGGGTGGCATTCCCATCTGGCCTTGTGGTCTGGGAGGCCTCATGGAGGATGTTTGAGCTGAGACTTAAGTGAAAAGAAAAGGAGCAACCTCTGGAAGGTCTCTGGGCAGGGAGGATGGCTTGTGCAAAGGCCCTGTGGCAGGTGGAACCTGCCTTTGTGAGGAACAGGAGAGTAACCTGGTCAACAGCAGAGTAACCGGGTCAGCAGGGCCTTGTAGGCCATGGGGGGCATTTCTGTTTGTGCTGAATGTAGTAGGAGCTGCTGGAGGTGTGACGCAAAGAGGGCCAGGCTCTAATTTGCAGATTTGACAGCTCACTCTGCCTGCCTTGTGGAGCATGGATCATTGGAAAGAGTGGAAGTGGAGAGCCAGTTAGGATGCTGAGGTGGTGATCAGTGCCATTTGGGCTGGAAGGAAAGGAGAGGAGATGGAGGGAATCCTGTGTTTGTAGGATCTTGAATTTCTCCTAACCTAACACAGCGTTGATCTTAAGATGCGTCCTCATTATATATCACTAAGAAACAAGACATGGATGCACATTGCCCATTGTCATATGCATCCTGATTTCAGGTATTAAAATGGGACAGGAGAAGTCTTAGAATTGGTGAAATACAATGTACTCTGGAGATCAAGCTGAGAGGTTTTGCCGATTTGTATTTTCTCTCTATTTGTATCTGAACAATACAAATCCTGTTATTTGGAAGGACCTGGGGGTCATGTGTAGTGGAGTCACCAACCTCAAGATTGGAATCTGGTATAGAAAAGTGCATCTGGTGCAAGTAGTCTTTCTGATGCTTTAATATCATGTAGAAGAGGCATTTACAGATTTTATTGCTTCCACTTGCACTGCAGACTGTTGGTGTCAGAGATCGAGGAAACTGGGACGGCCCAGATTTGCCAGGTTCAAGGGGAGGCACAGACCCTGTGTGCATGTTCAGAAGGGGGCGTAGATCCATTGGGAGTTACAGTCTTTGTTTCTCTCTGTCACACACTGGGAGCTGGGCAGGATGAGGGCTCCCTCCCAGCTGTGGGGATTCCAGGCCAGACACTTAGTTGCGGGCCAGCAAAGAGGAAAGTCAGTTACCTAAGGACTGAGAGAGTACAGGTTTTCTAGTCGAGTCTCTCTGGGTGTGAAGATTGGCTCTGTGTGAGGTTGAGCAAGTTACTGAGGCTTCTGGAACCTCAGTTTCCTCATCTGTAAAGTGGGGATAACTGCCGTACCTACTTCTGGGATTGTTGTGAGGGTTAAGTAAGGTGACGCTTGCAAAGAGCCGAGCTCTCCATCGAGGTTAGTTGCCGTTAAGTGTTACTGTCTCAAGGATTTCATATGTCATTCTTTCTGTCTTATATATTCTCATCTTATGGGTCACAGGATGAAGGTCACTTTTTCAGAGACTCACCTAGACCACAGAAGCTAAGGTAGCCCCTTCTCCAGCCACTCTCTTTCCCGTTGTCCTGTTGTAGTGTATTCATAGCCCTCGTTCCTAATTGAGATTGTATAGTTTGTTTACATGTTGAAAGTACATTTCTCCACATTAAAAGGGATGCTGTCATGTAAGCTGCTTTATCCACAGCACCTAGAACTGTACCAGGCCACATCGCAGGGCTTAAGACATATTTGCTGAGTGGAGGGTGTGGGTGACACTGCTGATTTTTGAGGTGTTTGCCTATGGGACCTTGAAGGCACAGCAAAAAGGCCAGTTCTAAAACAGAGTTCTTCTCTTGGACTTGGTTTTTTATTTTTTTTTTTTGCTGGGAAAGATTCGCCCTGAGCTAACATCTGTTGCCAGTCTTCCCCCTCTCTCTCTCTTTCTCCCTCCCCAAAGCCCCAGTACGTAGTTGTATATTCTAGTTGTAAGTCCTTCTATGTGAGCTGCCGCCACAGCATGGCTACTGACAGACAAGTGGTGTGATTCCTCAGCCGGGAACCGAACCTGGGCTGCTGAAGCAGAGTGCGCCAAACTTTAATCACTAGGTGGTCAGGACTGGCTCTTGACTTTGTTTTTTTGCTCTGAGATGACTGGCTTTCCAGCTGCCGCGAATCTGCCTGCTGTCCCGTGGGCAGGGTCCGACCCGTCCTTGATAGAGTATTTTGGGGAAGCAGGGTGGGAGGAGAGGGAGAGTTTACATTTGGAAACTTGGGTTTCTTGGGGTAGCAGGACATGCTTGTCGTTTGCTTTGGCATTTCAGAGGGTGTCACTTGCTTTGGCTTCAAGCTGAATGTCACCTGAGGCCTACCTACTGTCTGAGATGCCAGCTTACAGGCACATGACTCCTTCTCTGAAACCCACAAGGGGGAAACCACTGTAAAAGTGACCGATGCCTGTCCAACTGCTCTGGCCACCTTGCTAGCTGGCGCTGAAGTTGGGGCCTAGCCTGCAGCCCGATAGACTGCTCCGTCAGCACTCTGGACTGTGGTGACTCCCTCTGTCTCTAAGTTACGTTGTGTTACTGATGATACCACATCTCATTATAATGACTTTTGTTAGTGCATTGATTTCGATGCTATTTGTATTTTTCAAAAGGAAATCATTACCCATTTTAGAAATAAGAATGTTTAAATATTCTCCAGGCTTTTATCTTTTACAGGGCTGCTTGTTGACCACAGTCTTTGGGTGGAGTTTAGTGAGTAAAGTGTACAGACTTATTTTCAAATCCTTGAGCAGACACTCCGCAATCATAGGTGTGTTGTACATATTTTTTTGCACATGTGTGCAAACTGTTAGTTACCTTCCTTTTCCTGGCTACCATGGGGCCACCGTTTCCACTGGTGGTCACAGACAGACAGCTGGACACTGGAAACTCAGCAGTGTTGGGGATACCAATGAATCCTGACGGCATTTCTGTGTTTTGACTACATAGTTAGAACAAGGTGAATTGGGAGGTTCATTGTACACTTGACTGGAAGTTGAAGAGCTTTAAAATCCTTTTAATCTATCTCTGGCCTGTGCTCATTCAGATGAGCTTTAATTGGAATGTTGTGATTTTTAAGAATCAGATGTTTTTCTTCCCAATAAATTTTGTTCTTGTTTAATGACCCTGAGAGAAGAAGAGGAATGATTGTGTTGGTTTCGAATACGACTGGTCATGGGCGCTCTGCCCAGTCTATAGGCTTTCTTCTGACCTACAGTATGACTCGGGTGTGTAACCATAAACCTTTTTACAAATTTTGGTCAAAGTGGCCACCGTCTTTGAGGAGATAGACTGGCTGTCTAGTGACTTAGTTCTTTAATTTAGTGAAGATTTTGTTTTTTGTAGTTCTTGTTAGCAAATGTGTATTTACAGCTCTTATGAGGGAGAGTATTACAGTCGTGTAAATCTGTATTTTGCAGGCGGTTGAAATATTCTTTCAGGTAGTGCTGGAGATTTGTGGTCTACTTGTACTGTTTGCAAATTGGTTTTAAGTGAATTTTCCGTAGAAGTAACGGAAGCCCCACACGAATCATGTGCTTAGTGTGTATGTGTATGTACGTGTGTGTGAAGGCCCAGTGTTCAGTATGAGCTTTCCAGTGGCCACGTCGTCCCAGTTGGAAGTGGCTCTGCCCTCACCCCTGTGTGATGTGTTCCAGTTCATGTGGCCTGGTTTGCTTATCTGATTTCTCCCACAGGTATTTTTCCTTTCAGAATTCACCAGCACAGGATTGAACTGCTTTGGCTGTTAATCCCCCATTGCTATTTCCACATGCCTTTTCCAGAGTAATTTCAGGGTGAAGCATTCAGCTGTTGAAAAGCTCTGTTCGTTCTTTGGACCTTTTTCAAAAGGCGTTTAGGTACGGTGAGTTAATGATAAAGAGACCGCATCGCATGGCCTTTTAAATCAGCATACCAAGACATTAACAAATATTTTTATACACTTTGTGTCTGAAATACTTAAATATCTTCATTTTAATTTGGATTTTTCATTTTACCAGAGAGTATTTATTATTCACATGTATCTTATATTAGTTGGAGTTCTTCAGACAAACAGAACCAATAGGATCTCAATCTCTGTCTCTCTGTCTCTGTCTCTATCTCTATCTCTATCTCTATCTCTATCATCTCAAGGAGACTTATTATAAGGAATTGGTTCCTGTGATTATGGAAGCTGAGAAGTCCCATAGTCTGTTGTCTGCAAGCTGGAAACCCAGAAGAGCCAATGGTGTAAGTTCCACTGTGAGGGCCGAAGACCATTGTCTCAGCTCAACCAGCCAGGCAGAGATCTGAATTCTCCCTTCTTCTACCTTTTTGTTGTATTCAGGCCCTCAACAGACTAGATGAGGCCCACCACATTGGAGAGGGCAGTCTGCTTCACTCTGTCTACCGACTCACATGTTAATCTCACCCACACACATCCTTACAGACACACCCTGAATAATGTTTAACCAAATATCTGGATACCCCATGGCCCAGGCAAGTTGATGCATGAAATTAACCACCACACACTTGTAGTATAATCAGAGTGTTTCAGGAATTAGGTAAGCTGTTTTGAAAACATTTTGTAAAAGTACTGTTTCCCAAGCCTGTTTAAGTGAACTGACTCCCAGAGTGTTAAGAGCAGGTGCCCTTCTCTAAGTCCTACTCCCCCGTGAAGGCCTTCTCAGAAGTTCTGGCAGCGTTCCACCTTACCTTCCTCACCGGTACTTCCTTTACTGGTTCAATTGATTGCTGTATTTTATGATGTGTTCTTGGCTTTGTGGCATCTCTTTATTGAGACAGTGAGTTCATCAGGGACAGAGACAGTGTCTGTATTTCTCCATGAGTGTTGCCTATGCAAGAAAATGGTGGTGGTGTTGACATGCCTGTCCTCCCTGCTCTGTGCAGTCTTTGCATGGTGCACGCGCCTGGAGGCGATGTTCATGGCGATGAGCTTGATGGACTAAGTCTCCACGTGTGGTTTACCCCCAAGACAGTTTACATTCAGGTTTAAAGTGATAGTAGTTACTTTGTATAAGTATGTCTGATTTACAATTTTCACTCTTATTTGGCCTTCACATTTCAGCCAGGTAGGGAGATGTTCTCGAAACTCCATTTATTGCCTAACGTAGTAAATATAGGAAGAAATTGAGTGCTATATCATTTTTAGGAACAGATTAAATTAGATTAATTTAGATTATTCACACCTCTGATTTTTCCTCTATTAGCATGTGCAATCAACCATAGTAATAATGATAATGATATGATTATTGAGTCAGACCCTTATGTAGTGCTTCTCATGTTCCTGGCACTGTTTTTGGCATTTTACTGATATTTATTGTATTTGCCTGATGGCTCCGTCATCTTCTAGTTGAAATAGTTGATGCATTTCTGCTCATACACGATTTTAGCTTTGTTTTTTGAGACATTCTGCTTTAAGAGGTGAAGAACTGATTCGTTGCATATAACTAAAACATTAATTTCTATAAGAGTTCACTTTTAGATTTGTTTGTTTAGAATGATCTGAGCTTCCTTAGGCTCCTTATGTGTTCCTGTTTGGGTCATGAGTTGGTTTGAGACTAGAATCAACCACAGGCAGCAGCTTGCTACAAGGCCTCGGGGACCGTGACACTGTTGGGTGGCCTCATGACTCGGCAGTGTGGCCTTGGTAGATTCCAGTAGACTGACTTGTGGGTCCTAATTAAATCCCAGGGGAGAGTTTTTTCTAGACACCTGACCTCCTAAGATGAAACTGGCTGGAGCCAAGGGTACGAGCTGAAACTTCTCACCTAGCAGTTTCACCATTAGGACACGGATGCCATGCTTAGTTGAACTGTTTTCCAAAACCACTGCTCAGATTTTGGTCAGCTGATACAGTGACTAGCAGTGTCCCTAGTCACTGACACCGCTTCCATTTCCCGGTCAATAAATATTTGAGTGCCTGCTCTTTGCCAGACACCATGCTGCTACCTGGTTGGGTGGAAGTCAAGTCTTCACTGGTCTTGAAGTTGTGGGTAGCTCTAAGCCCTATGGGCCTCCTCTCTTAGAACTTCATCTTCCTCTTTAGCCATGTCTTAGAACTCCAGTTAACCAAGTCACTGCCTGTTGTAGGAGAAATGAAGTGACCTCATTTGTACTCCTGTCCTCATCCATCCTCTGAAACATCCTGTTGCCCTTGATGAAATTGTCAGTGTGCCTTGTGAATGGGGTCACATGCATCACGGTGTTGTCTCCTTGATATGGGGGATGCAGCATCAATGAAGCAAAGATTCATCTTTTTATTATAGGAGAAAAATAAAACTTCATCAGTTTTTCTTTTTACCATCGCTTTTTCGGCCCCTCCATCCCCTCTTTGAACAAAAAGTAAGGCAAAAGGAACATTATGTCAGAAGGTATTTTTTTCTTTTATTTTGATATGTCAAGTAGCAAAACTCCTATAAGAAGCTTCCTTCTGACTAAAATAGCAAACATAGTAGCAAGCAAGACAACTTTTGTCTGTTCTCATAGGTTTTTAATAGATTGGTGCTTTGTGGTCTAGTGAAGTGACGGTATAGGAATCCTGAAAAGCTTACATTTGGAGAGGAATGAATTGTTCCCCCTGCATCTGAGCTGAGACTGACATCAGGAGTGTGGCCTTTGAGCAGGAACGGCCTCCAGATTGATGGTGGAAGACAGGCCAGTATTCATCAGCCTGGGCTCCTGCCAGCTGATACTTAGCTTCTCACCATCACCTCCATACTGAAATTAGGACCCTGCTCCCCATTGACATCCCCTCTGGGCTTTCCCCTCTGTCTGACTCTGAAATGTCTCTCCTGCCTGGCCCCTCTCTGCATTCCTGGTGCACCTTCCACCTTAGTTCAGGCCTTGGTCATCTTTTCCTTTCCTCTGATAGCCCTGTCTCAACCTTCTTCCCTTTCCTGCCGCTACTGTACTGCCTCCAGAATTAGCTGAAATATCCGTCTGTCACATTGCTCAGCTGCTCCAAGCCCTGACCATGTACCCAGAACAAAGTCTTGTTAACATACTCTGCCACCTTCTTGGCCTCCGTGCCCTTCCAGCCCCTTCCCTGCCATTGCCCCTGCTGTTTCTTCTGCCTGAAGTGCCTGTTCACCTCGGCCCTGCTTTGTGCAATCCTGGTCATCCTATAATGCTTCCATCCTGCCTCCTCTCTAATTATTTTCCTTGACCTTATGTTGTCTGAGTAAAAAGAACAGAAGAAACAATCATATCTTTTATGATGCTAAAGTTACTTGAACGCAAAGGCATAAAAGTATATCTTCCTGCTCACTCCTGTAAGGCTGGACAGAGGGACATAAATCATGTTCAGAGCAGCAGCAGCTTGTGAATATCTGCTTCAGCCTTCAACCCTGCTGTTCTAGAGTAGTGTGCGTCTTGAGATTGAGGAGAAGTGATCTCTCAGGTGCTGAAGGAGTTTGCACATGGGCTCAAGGGACCCCTCTTGATAATATCCTGAGAGATCCTGGAGAAAACAAGAAGTGCCAGAATCAGGATATATGCCCTGATTTTTCAGAAAGCACCAAGAGATCCTAGACCTGCACTGTCCAGTATGGTGGCCACTGGCCACATGTGTCTGCTGAGTACTAGGCATGTGACTGGCCTGAATTGAGATATCCTGTAAGTGTAAAATAACCAGATTTTCAACCTTTAGTTTGAAAAAAGAATGTAAAATAGCTCATTAATAGTTTTTTATTTTACATGTTAAGGTGGTAATATTTTGGATTGATTGCTTAAATAAAATATATCAAAATTAATTTCACTGTTTCTTTTAAATTTTTTATGTAGCTATAAGAAAATTTAAAATAACATATGTGCCTCACATTAATGGCTTGCATTATATTTCCATTGGAGGATGCTGTTCAAGACACTACAGTTCATTGATTTTACTCCATATCCTTGGCAGCCTTCTAAAACATAGTGTTAAGCAGATGGTTGTGTACTTGTAGAAAAGGAAGTAGTAATAACTAAAAGCAAGAATAGTTTCACTAAGAACAAATCATGCCAGGCTGACCTCATTTTTTTCCGTAAGGCTACTGGGCAAGAGATCAGAACAATTCTGTAGATTTCTATTTGGCTTTCTGTGATGCATTTGGAGCATCTCCTCTCATAAGTCAAGGACAATTTAGGGAACTGAGTGCGGTTGATAGCGTGGCTGTGTCTGGAGCTGGTTGAACTCAGTTCTCAGAATATCTTGTACTGATTGTCTGACGGGCTGGGGATGCTCTCGGGCTCCCCATAGAGCTTGTTTCATTTCAGTGACATGAGAGAACATAGACTAAGATCATTTGTGAAGAGGTCAAGTTTGATCAGGCTTCGGTGGTCTAAGAGAAAGGTTGTGCCACACCGGCCGTGTCTGCGGAATGGTCTGGAGGCGTTCATGGACCACATTTATTGACTGCATATGTGCCCAGGCACTACGCTGGTGCTGGGAATGAAGATTAATACTCTGTTGGCCCTAACCTCACAATTTCATCCAGGGGGAGAGAAAACTTAAATAAATCCTGGATCCTGTGGCAGCACGGCGACAGAGGCACGTATGAGTCAGGTGCTGGGCAGTCAGAGAATGTCCCCACCTCTGCTGATTTCAGACCACTTGCCTGGATCCTGGTTTCTAATTCTTGCCACAAAGAATGACTTAGTATTAATTGGTCTAAAACTAAAATCATTATCTTTAATGGTTCATATCCAACAACTTAATATATAGCAACTTAATTTGTGTGAGGTTTTTTTATCCTAATCGGTTTTATTTATGTTTCCAGCTTTGTTGAGGCATAATTGACAAATAAAAATTATGCATATTTAAAATATACAGTGTGATGTTTTGGTGTATGTATACATTGTGAAATGAGGACCACAATTAAGCTAATTAACGCATACATCATCACACGTAGTTACTTTGTTTTTGGTGAGAACACTTAAGATCTATTTTCTTAGCAAATTTCAAGTAGACAATACAGTATTATTAGTTATTATACAATATATAAACAATTTATACAACAATAAAAACTGTATACAGTACGGTTATTCTTATTAACTGTAGTCTCCATGTTGTACATTAGGCCTCTAGAACTTATTCATATTATGATCGACAGTTTGCTCCCTTTGACCAACATCTCCCCATTTCTCCCACCCCCCCCCCCCCCCCCCCCAAGTCCCTGGCAACCACCATTCTACTCTCTGCTTCTGTGAGTTCGACTTTTTTAGATTCCACATATAAATATGTGAGATTTTTTTCTAAAGCTTTGGTAGAAAGCTTGGTAATACCTGCTTTGAAAAATTTCCAGGACAAAATCATCTTGGCAATGTACTTTTGGGGGTTTACTGGTAAGGTCCCATGTACTAGATAGAGTGGCCGTCAAACTGTTATTTCTCAAAGAACATTCTGGCTTTGGCCCCTAGGTGCCTGTTTGGCTGCATCCATACAGAAGCCGATAATTCTGCTTTCTGGTCAGGCTTTTTGAACTTTAGTTGAAAGTTATGAACCTACTGAGCTCTTAGCAATCTAAGGGGCTTATTTGTTGTGGAAAATTCTTTCAAGAGTTTACATAGCCCATCGCTGCTTTGGTTCCTTCAACTTTGATTTCCTAAGTATGTAGTGAGTGGCTCTGGGAACTTTGAGGTGGTGAGGAGTTACCCCAGACCCTCCCAGGATGGCCTCCTGACGGAGCGGCCCTCTTGTCCGTGCTGCTATCCAGTTTGGTTGACGGATATTCCAGAGGTGGCCACATGCCATCTCTCCCTGTATTTTGGTGGAGATGTTGTCAGTACCTTTTGCATTGTTATCACCTGTCTACGGTTTACACGCTTAAAAGTTTGTCGAAAACATGCAAGGCAAATAATTTGATCATAAACAATAAACTTTAGGCAAAATTGAAGCTCCACGATAGCAACTTAGTAGGGAATTATGGCTGGTTTCTTCTCTATCTTGACCTCTATTCTAGGCTTTAATTTTCTCGAGATCCTGGAATTTTAATTTTCTGTTTTCCTCTGATTTTATTTTATTTTATTCTTGAAGGTATCTCATCTTTTTGTGAAAGAAGGCCAGGTTTAAAGTAAAACTAGAGGCTTTCTTTGTATTTTTTGGTCTATAAGTTGGTTGTTTAGACTCTTTACCTTGGGGAGGTAGGAGTTATATATTTGATATTTATATATTATATATATAATTTATATAATTATATATATTATATATATAATTGTATATATACATGTATAATATATATATATTATATAATTGTATATATGCAACAATTATATATATTGTTGAAGCTTTCATATTAAATATCAAAACAGTGGTGGGCAGCATTTTTATTTTTTGTGTATTTTTTTTGTAGATGTTAATATTTAGAGGCCACGTTTTTTTTTTTTCTGTTCAAAATTACAAGTTTTATCAAGTCTTATGAGGGGGGAAAACTTCTTACAACTTAATTATCTCCTAAGTAGAAAAAAAGGGAGATTTGGTGATGTTTCTGGGCCGTGACAGGGCACTCTCTGGGCGTATTTGGGTGGTCGCAGTGCCTGGCAGCCAGACCTTTGGGTTCCTGTGCATGTGTGGGGCTGATGGTGTTCACCTGGGGTTATCTCATTTCTTTTTCAGAACAACCCTGCAGGGGTGGTATGACTATGGTCCCATCTTACTAATGGGGACACCAGAGGTGAGACAGAATCTTCAAGTTGTTGGGGAGTGGAAGAGCTGGTATAGCACATGCACTCAGTGAGCCAGGGCTGCAGCCTTGCCTGTGCTAGAGAGGCCCCCACTGCCCTCCCCAGCCTGGTCTTCCCTTTCCTGGGGGCGCGTGTTCATCCCCCTGAGTTGGCAGGGTGGAGTGAGCATTCCCATGTTTGCCTTCCCTGCCTGCAGCCTCCCTGCCTGCTGCTCCGAGAGGCTCTGAGTTCCACTCCACTCTGGGATGTCCCTTCTGCAGGCCTGGGAGTGCTTTTGATGACCCTCAGATGGGTTTTCCTAGAGGATCTCCCCCTCCTGAAAGGCCATGTTTGGAATTAGGCTGTATACTCGAACTGAGGTTGGCTGGGCTTTGCTTAATGAAGATTTGTCTCAATACTGCAAGAGAAGACAAATACCTGTTCCAGGATCTTTACCTAAATGTGTCAAAGATGGAATATAACAGCAAGAAATCTCAAGGCCAGCATAAAAGTATGAAGGGGGAGGGTTTGGGATGTGCCCAATGGCTATCCTCAGATCCACACTAGGGGCTCATGTGGGTGTGCAGTGCTGTCTTGTGCAAGATTACCACCCCAGCCTGGTGCACACCTGGGCTTCATACACAGTAGTTGACTGTGTTGGGAAGGCCTTTGTGGGGTGGAGGGATTATCGAATTGTGTGTTCTGCAGATTGTCAAACCAAGACCCATGGGGGAAAGTGATAGGGAGGCAGGTTTCAACTTAATGACGGTCAGAGGTGCCCCAGACCAGAATGGGCTGTCATATGAAGTGGACTCTATTGTTGAGATGGGGAGGAGGGGTCTGGAAGGGCTGGACAGTTGGCTTTCTGTCCGCCGTGCTGAGGCCGCAATTATTTTTATCCTGACACATGTCAACTTCACCCATAACCCACCGTGGCTGTTGCCATTTCTAGCACCATCTTTTTTACTTCTCATTTTGCGTTTATTTCATCCTTCTTTAGAAGCTCTGCTCCATGGTAGACTTAACGGAGTCTATTCAGGGCACTCTCTGAGGGCCACAGTGTTGGAAAACAAAGTCACATCTCTCTTTAACACTGAAATAAACTGATAAATGCTTGTTAGCTGAGGAGGAGAGGAGTGAGGTAGCCGGCCTTCAGTTCTGGAGCCTTTGCCACTATGCTAGAAATGAGACTGGAACGTGGGCCTCCTGGGAACAGGGTATTTCTGTGCATTAAGATCCCGGCATCTACGTGTGTAGTTAATGCTTTTGCCTTCTGTTCTCTCTGGCTTGGCAAAGGGCCAAGCAAAATGGGAACTATTGGGGCCATCAGTTCTTCCTTGAAAGGCCCTTCAGGATTACCGACTCCGTGGTCCACTGTCGAGCCAGTAAGAACACTTGGGATTGTGTAGTGTCCTGGGCTACCCTCCCCCAAGTGGGAATTGAGGGGACTGTGAATGTCGCCTCTGAGGTGACAGTGACACACAGGTGGCTTTAGGAGGCCGTGATCTCTGTGAGTGGTTTGCACACTGTAGCACACCAGAGTCACCTGGAGGGTTAAACAAATTGCCAGTCTTTCCCCAGAGTTTCTGATCAGTGGGTCCAGGGAGGGCCTGACAGTTTGCATTGTAACATGCTTCCTGATGATGTTGAACTGCTCGTCTGGGTGAAGGCCTCCTTTTAGAGGCGCATGGTGCTAAACTGGAGAGCCGCCCGGTGCGGTGAGCTTTGCAGGATCCTGGGTAGGAGGGAGGATGATTAAAGGTGGAAGTTTTGTAGGGAAAATGCTGAGTAGGGCATAAAGGATTATAAGAGTCCTAGAGACGACGACCTGTGGTGTCACAGGCTTTAACCTTCTCATCAAGAATCTGAAACAAAGTGTGTAATTTTTCTTATAACACTTCTGCTTAATAAGCCACGCATATGTGTGTTGTCCCCAACCATTTTGCATATGTTTTTAGTCTGTGCAGATTTTCATGTTTAAAATATTAGTACAGTTATAATTTGCTTTTGGGGTTGCCATTTATCAAGCATTTTTAGACACTGGGAAGCAAAACTATGATCTTCATATTTTATTTTAAAAGAAAAATTTTTAGTGGAAATCTCTTCTTGGAGCATATTCAGCTTTTATAAAATATTTTTAAATGTAGTGATTAAGAGATATCTTTGTTAACATCAAGACTTTGGGCTGTGAAAATGTACTTATTTCCTAAGATTTAAAAAAAATATTTTTATGAAAGAGTATCCTTTTCTTGGGAGTTGTCATTTTTTTAGCTGATGAGTTGATGTTCTTTATTTTCAGACAGCTTGGCTCTTTTTTGTTTTAGAGTACATAAAATTTACATTCTTGGAACACTTTTTCTTATTTCAACAGAAGTTAATGTAGATACTATTAAATTGATTAAATTTGGAGGAATATAGTGGAGATAATTTTGAAGTTTAGTCTTGGGTCCTTAAGTAAAACTGCGCTTAGTGAACTGAAGCATGTTTTTAAAAAGTTACAAGGATTTAATCTGACATCTAGTGACGTGTATTCTATAATTAAAATAAGTCCTATTTGGAAACAAATTTAACTCATGGAATATTGAACTATTTCTTATTATATCATTCGACTCATTCTATTTTTATGGTTTAATTATATGGTTGACCCATTTAATCTGAAAACCTCACAAAACAGAAACTAGGGTATCTTTTAAACAATTTTAGAATCTGAGAAATCCGATGTCTCTTTGGTGAGGGAACTAGAACATGTATTCTCTCTGCCCCTTTGATGATTTTTTTTTTATCTGTGAAATAGATACTTTTAGATAAATGATTATACTGGTCAAAAAGAAACCTGGGAGTTGAAGTAAAATCTGTGTTATCTATTGTTGCATAACAAGTGACCCCAAATTTAGTGGCTCACAATGATAAAGGTTTCCCATGTTGACATTTCCGTGGGGATTCAGGGTGTCTCAGGAGGCTGCAGTCAGGGTGTTGCTGGGGCTGCAGTCTCCTGAAGGCTGGACCGGGCCTGCAGGCGCTGCATTCAAGGTGGCTCAGCTAGGGGACAGGCGATGCTGGTTGTTGGTGGGCAGAGGGAGCTCCGTTCCTCTCCACCTGGGGCCTTTCCGGGAGCTGTTGGAACTGCTTTGGTTATAGGTCAAATTCTTGGCCAGGGAACTGCCGGAAGGATGATCTTTCATAACGTCCCAGACTGGCTTGCTGCCTAACACCACATATCAGCAAGTTTCCTGAGGTGCTGCCTTGCACTGGGAAATGCTCCAGGCAGACATCTGCCATGTTCTTTGCCCTCCAGGAGCCCAGGAGAAGATGGTACAGTGAGTACAATGTGCTCAGCCTAAAAGGTGGGGGAGGAGATGTGTCCAGGGAGGCTTTCTTGAAGAAGGTCCCATCTGAGCTGAGCCTTTTAAGGTGTTAGCTAGGTGGCGGGATGAGCTGGGAGTGGGAAGCTGAGGGAGAAATTCAGGAGGGAAATTCTAGCCAGAGGGTCATACCAAGTCAAGGGACTGAGGCGTGAAACAGCATGGCAAGTCTGGGGCATTTCAAGCAGTTTAGTTTTGCAGTGTAAAGTGAAATGCTTGAATTGGGGAAAGATTCGAGGAGTGGAGAAACATAGTGTGGTGGGTAGCGGAGTTTGGACATCATCCTGTAAGTCTTTGCTTCTGAACTACGCAGCATGGGCATGACCGTGTTGCCTGCTGTACGTATTTTCTCATCCATTCCTTCAACAAAGGTTTGAGCACCTGCTCGGTTTACGGCATTGTGCTGCTTCCTTTAGTCCTTTACTCCTGCAGGGTGGGGATGTCTCCATTTTAAAGATGAGCGACTGGTGGAAGGAGATTCATTGACATGCACAAGGTCTTGTGGCCAGTGAGTGCAGGGCTGAGTGTTTATCTGCATCTTTGTGAAAACCTGAAGGTAGAGTTAAGGTGCAAGCTGGTTTTTCATAAGAATCACCTGAGATACATATTTAAAATAAAGACTTCAGGGCCCCACCTTAGGCTTCTTTATCTCTAGGGAAGGGCTTCAGGTGGTGCTTACTGTGGATGGGGTTGAGAGCCGAGCCTTGCTTCAGGCTTGAACTTTGCATCAGTGTGGGTGGAGAGGGGAAGCAGCCTCTTCTTTGTGTGGCTTTGAGGGGCATGAAGACCAAGGGCTGATTAATTGGGAAAACTCTGAGTGTAATGACAGCAGACATTATAACAATGTTTTCTGAGAGATTTCCAAAGTCTCTAAAAAATAAATTGTGAAAGAAGATACTGATAAGCCTCAGTACCTTGGAAAGCAACACACTGTTTGATTTTTGATAATAGATTTGATTTGATATTTCATTTGAGTAAGTAGCTGAAAGGTGCTAATGATGTATTTAATACTTGTGTCAGAACCAAAGCTGAAAAATACCTGAATACAAGAGCCCAGACCAATACTAATGTCGTGTAGTTCCCTAGGACTGGGGAAAGCCATAAAGAATAGGATTCATAAGAATTATTAAAAAAAGGATATTTTAGTGTTTGGGATTGCCCTGTATTTCATAATGCACTGTTATTAGCACTCACATATTTCGATCATTTTATTCTCAAACCTGAAAGAGTAGGCTTCTGTTTCCATTTCACAGGGCTATAGAATGTAGTGTTTATTTAGGAAAGAATGTACATACTAGTTAATTATTATGTTTTTAAATGCTCAAACATTAAAGTTTATTTAGGAAAGAATGTACATGCTAGTTAATTATTATGTCTTTGAATGCTCAAATATTAAAGTTTTCTTTATGCTTATCAGTTTTTTTTGTTTATTCTATCAGTTATTGAGTGTAGAGTGATAATCTCCCAACTATGATTGTGGATTTGTCTGTTTCTCTCTTTAGTTTCTAGATTTTTGCTTCATTTAGTTTGAGATACATACCCATTTAAAACTCTTAATGTCTTTGTGCTGAATTGACTCTTTTATCACTATATATTGCCCTCTGTTATTTCTGGGGATACTTGTTATCTTGAAGTCTACTTTGTTTAGCCACACCAGTGTTCTGTGATTAGTATGTGCATGACATACACACACACACACACCATGGTATATATACTTTTTATATATATACTTTAAATATATGTATTTTCTATTCTTTTATTTTTAACTTATCTGGTCTTTATACTTAAAGTGTGCCTTTTATAAATAGCATATAGTTAGCTGTTGCTTTTTTAATCCAGTCTTAAAAACTCTCCCTTTTAATTGAGGGTTTCATCCATTTACGTTTAATATAATTATTGACACAGTTCATTTTAAGTCTGCTCTCTTATTATTTGTATTCTCTTCTTTGTCTGATGTGTTTGTCCTTTCCTGCTTCATCGCTTCATTTTTGATTAATCGAGTATTTTTTAGTATTTCATTTGATCTCCTTGGCTTTTTAGGCCAGCTTTGGTTTTATTTTTTTTACTAGTTGTTCTAGAACATGTATATAGTATATAGTATATGCATATTCTTTACATATATATGGTCCTCTACGTTGAATTGATATTATTACTTTGCATTGTATCTAAGCATCTTACAACCATAAATTTTCGTTTACCTTCCTCCCATATTTTGTGCTGTTGTTATATATTTATGTCTACATATGTTATAACCCCACAATATATTATTATGTTTTGCTTTCAGCCAATTATCTTTTAAATTTTTTTTTAAAAGAAAAAGATACTTTTTTATATTTATTGATACTTTTACTATTCCTGCAATCTTCATTCCTTCCTGTACATCTGAGTTTTTCTATTTGGTATTATTGCCTTCAACTCGAAGATCTCCTCTATCATTTATTATAAAGTGGGTCTGCCAGTGGCAGATTTTCTTAGCTTCCATTTAGCTGAAAACTTCTTTAATTTGCCTTCATTTTTGAGGGATAATTTTGCCAAGATTAGGATTCTAAGTTGACAGCTTTCTTTTTTCCTTTTATCACTTTAAATATGTTGTTGCGTTTTTGCTTGTCTTGTTCCTAATGAGAAACTTGCCATCATTAATTATTATCTTTGTTTCCCTTTGGGTGATGTCTTTTTTTATCCCCTTGTTTTTAAAAAATTTTTCTTTCTATGTTTTGTTTTCAGCAATTAGACTATGGTATACCTAGTTCTGGTTTTCTTTATATTTATCTGCTTGGAATTCATTGAGCTTCTTGGGTTGGTGGGTTGATGTTTTTCAAATTTGATACAGTTCAGTCACATTTCATGAAATATTTTTAATCTCATTGATCTCTCTCCTTTCCTCTCCTCTAATTATCCATATTTTTGATTGATTGATATTATTTTCCAAGTCACTGATACTTAGTTAATTTTTTTCCTGTTCTTTTTCTCTCTTTAATTTGGAAAATTTAAGATTACTGACTTGTTCTTTTTTAATGTCCAGCTAACAAACCCATCCAATAAATTTTTTATTTGAAATATTATATTTTTAGTCCTCGATTTTTATTTAGTTCTATTTTAGAGTTTCTATTCTTTCTTAAAATAACCCATCTCTTCTCTTACTCTATACTTATTTTCCTATAAATTCTTTAACATATATACCATAGTTGTTTTAAAGTCCTTAACTACTAATTTTATTCATGGAGTCATCTGTGATTCTGTTCTTATTAACTGTGTTAATTCTTAATTATGGATCACAATTTCCTATTTCTTTATATATTTTGTTATTTAAATTGTATTCCAGGTGTTGTGAATAAAATGGTAGAGACTGAAGTATAGTATTTTGTTTCATTGCTCAGAGAGCACAAGCTCTTCCTCTTTTTTGGTTGTTGTTTTGATGAGGGAGATTGTCCCTGAGGTAACGCTTGTGCCAATCCTCCTCTATTTTATATGTGGGATACTGCTACAGCATGGCTTGATGAGTGGTGTGCAGGCCTGTGTCCAGGATCTGAACCTGTCAACTCTGGGCCAGTGAAGCAGAGCACCTGAATTTAACCACTATGCCACTGGGCTTGACCCAAGCTCTTCCTTCTTAATGGAGGTTAGGGTGAGGAGCTGAACATTCAGATCCCTCAGAATTTAGCTAAGGTGTGAGTTGCACTTTAATTAGAGTGAGCTCATCTAATATGCTTTTTTTTATCTTTGTCAGGATTTCAGCTGGGAGTGGATTGGACTAGGGTTTTAGACACTTTTGATTCGCCTTTGGATTCCGAGACTGAAGCAGCATGAGAATGCATGGGCCATGTGATTTCCCTTGGCCTCCAACCTTTCCACTGTTGCTTTTTTATCTCATTTTGGGGATAGGGTAGGTCAGAAGACTTATTAGGAAAGGTAATTTGCTTTTTTGCATTTGTTGTTCTTCCGGATTCTATTCTGTCCTGCCAGCTCACACTGTCATGTAAGGCTCTCTCGTCGTACCTGTGAGTCTCTCTGTGGGCTCCCCTTTGCCCTGATCCAGCCTAGCTAGGCACAGCCCTCAGATGTGCAGCTTAGACTGACTTTCAGCTCACCTGTGAAGGCCTTGTTTCTTGTTAAAGTGTGGGTCATCAGGCTGCTTTGCCTTTATTACTCTTCCCTAGACCCACAGAACAGTATGTTTTTATTTTGCCCAGGTGAAATTTACTGTTACCATAAGTTAAAAGGCGTTTCACGTGCTCTGTAGCCTAACTGGAAATGGAAGTCTCATATGCATTTTTAAAGTAAATGCTCAGAAGTATGTAGACCATCAGTGAGTTCTCCTGCCCTCTGGTTTCTGGTTGGGTTTGACCGTGGAAAGTACTGGCAGATGATCAGTGCCCAGTTGAAGTATTGAGTGACATTCTTCTAATTTTTCCTTTTTCCAGGACTAAAATTTATAATACTAATGAACCACACCTAGTTAGTGATGGCTGCCAACAAAATAGGCTATCTGAAAGGGAACAAAAAGTAAAATCAAACATTGTTCTCTAGGACTTGCGTGAGACCAACTCCTTCTCAGTTATGAAGCTGCCCAATCAAATGCAAGTCAGAAAACAGGAAAAGTTGAAGATGCATACAGCAGATCCGTAAGTGTCTCAGTCTGTTTGCACTGCCGTAGACTGGGTGGCTTAAACTGCAAACATTTCTTTCTCTCAGTTTTGGAGACTGGGAAGTCCAAGGTCCAGGTGAAAGCCCACTTCCTGGTTCATAGACGTGACGTTCCTGTATCCTCACAGGGCAGCAGGGGCAAGGGAGCTCTCTGGGGTCTCTTTTATAAGGGCACTAATCCCATTCATGAGGGTTCCATCATCATGACCTAATCAACTCCCAAAGGCACCACCTCCTAGTACCATCACATTGGGGTGTAGGATTTCAGCATGCTAATTTTGGGGGAACACAAACATTCACTCCATTGCAATAACATTTCTGCTACTAATGGTTGAAGTGTAATTGATTATTTACTCTGTTTAGGTTACAAGCCAGTGGTGTTCAATGTATTGTTATTTAATTCAGAGCAACCCTGAGTAGAACTGCGATTCTAATTTGGGATTGTTTGACTACAAAACGTATGTCTTTAACCACTAAGCTATAAATACTACCTTGTTCAACTACTTTTTTTTTCCTGATGATTAAGCAGTTTATTTTTTATGTGTTTGATTGTCCTATCAATTACTTTTTGATCAGCCAGTAGTAGTTTATCCGGTAGCTCCTTTATTGTGGACATTGATTTGAGTGTGGAACATAATGGACATAGAAGAATTCAGACTGTGTTTGTGAAACATTTAATTTAGTTGAGGAACAAGGCTTACCTAAAACAGCCAAACAGCCAAAGAAACACTGCAAAAGGTCATATAACAAATGCTGTATTTTATGGAGCAAGTTGTATTTTTTATCATGCAATTTAATATCGCCGTTAAGATAGCAAAATTGCCTTAAATGTAATGGAGCCATTAATCTGGTGTTTATTCACAGTGTCAGTCTTTCCTGTCCAGTCATTTATCTTGACATTAATTTCCCTGAAGCCCTAAAGATAGCATATAGCAGACAGTCAATATGAAACCTTACCTTACTTGACAGAGATGGCCTGCTCACACACTCCACTTGCTCCCTTGCTGGGAGCCAGCATTGAGGGTTTCAGGGGTGCTCCAGGGAGAAGGGAGCTGTGTGCAGCATTCTGTGACGCGGTTGATGCGGGTAGGCTCTCTGGATCCTCCTAGTGCAATCAGGCTCTCGCTTTCATAAACATGACGGCTTATATTTAGCCATTCACAAGGCTTCACAGGGAGAGGCACCTGGCTGTATGTTTCTGTTCTGAGGCTAAGGCTTTCCTGTCACATGAGAAGTGAGAAGTGCCCAGTAGATACCTGCTGCCTTGTGGACGAACCTTGGGGACTTAGGCTAAGTGAAATAAGCCATCACAAGAAGACAAATACTGTATGGTTCCACTTATAT
Organism: Equus quagga; assembly: GCF_021613505.1. NCBI lineage: Eukaryota > Metazoa > Chordata > Mammalia > Perissodactyla > Equidae > Equus > Equus quagga. The sequence continues at coordinate 57,503,303 of NC_060282.1, forward strand.
GACGTATTTAGAGTGGTCAGATTCATAGAGAGAAAGCAGAACAGTGGTTGCTAGGGGCTGGGGGGAGGAGAACGGGAAGTTAATGTTGACCAGGTAGAGAATTTCACTTTTGCGAGGTGAAAAGCTTTCTGGGGACAGCTGGTGATGATGGTTGGACAACAGTGTGAATGTACTTAATGCCACTGAACTATACACTTAAAAGTAGTTAGGATGGTAAATTTTATAAGTATGTATTTTACCACAATTAAAAAAAAAGTCATAATATAAAACATGTTGTCTCAATAAAGCCTGTGTTTAGGCATTAAAAAAAGAGAAGTGCACAGTAGATTGTATTACATTTTATTAACATTACGCTTAATTTTTGTAGGATAGCAGAAAATACCAGTGCTGTTGTTAGCATTGTCTTACACTTGCTTATTAATGAGACGAATAGCTTTTTTTAGAGAAAGCTAAAAGTAGAGATTCTTTGGCCTCAAATCGTTGCCGCCTGCTCTGGCAAGCACTTGAAAGGGACTCCAATTATGCTTCTCACCTAGACAGGAGAGCTCCAGACCTCAGCGTTGTTAAACAGAGATTGGTCTCTTGAGGACCAAAGAAACAATGTGGGAAAGTCATGCCCACGTGCTTGATGAGAATGGGGAGCGTGTGTGTCTTTCAAACAGCTTACGTGATGCTTAGAGTCCCTATTGTAGTCCAGTACTGAATGTTTAATGGAGACTAAGTTTTTAAGGAAAAAAGAAGGGAGATTTGAATCTCATCAACACTCTTATTTGTTATTTGGAGATCCCTGGAAGGATGGAAAATTGCCAGTTTATAATTGTAGCAGAAAACAGAAATTTGTTGGCATGATTTCTTGCTATGATATTCTAGCGTTAGTTAATATTACATAATTTCTATTTTTATTTTTTAAGGAACATAGTGACCGATTTAATATAGTCATTAAAAAATGATTATTTGTACAAGTAGAATTATCATCTGACCCAGCAGTTCCACTTCTGGGTGTATATACCCAAAAGAACTGAAAGCAGGGTCTCGAAGAGAGATTTGTACACCCGTTCATAGCAGTGTTGCTCACAGTAGCTAAAATGTGAACGCAACCTAAGTGTCTATCCATAGAGGAATGAAGAAACAAAATGTGGCATCTACGTGCAACGCAATATTAGCCTTAAAAGTTAAGAAAATTCCGACATAGGCTACAGCATGGGTGAACCTTGAGGACATTATGCTAAGTGAAATAAGCCAGTCACAAGAAGACAAATACTGTATGATTCCACGTGTATGAAATACTTAAGAGTAGTCAAAATCATAGAGACAGAAAGTAGAACAGTGGCTGCCAGGGGCTAGGGGAGGGGAGGGTGGAGAATTATTATTTGATGGGTGTACAGTGTCAGTTCTACAAGACAAAAAGAGTGCTGGAAATGACGGTGGTGATGATTATGCAACATCACGAATGTTTTAATACCACTGAATTGTACTCTGAAAAATAGTGAAGATGATAAATTTTATGTTATGTGTATCTTACCATGATAAAAAATTGAAAAAAATTTTAAGATCAGCCTCCAAATAAGATAAATGCTTTCTACTTAGATTGTAGTGAGTTGCTTACTCCTGTGTTTTATCTTGAAGAAGATGTTTTCCATCATGTAGGTGAATAAGGGATTTTGCACATAAAGATTTGAGTGACTGTAAAATACATATTTTCTACAACAGTTTCTGCTGGACAGAGAAGTACAGTGACTTTTGAAGAGCCGTGCTGACCAAAAAGAAAATCTCTCTTCCTATCTTTGGGATTTAGGACATCACTGGGGGTGTACAGCTCGAAAATTTTTGAGGAAAGCAGCTCCTCGCTTCTTTCTTCCCAGAGTAGCATATGAGTCCCACAGAGTGTATCAAAATCACTCTTGTTTATATTCATGCTCCTGCGTCTAAATAACAGTTCCATGCAGCTGCTGCTGGCATTTAGGCTGGAGACTGCTATAAACTGTGTTTCTTTGTAATTTTATTGATCTTTTCCAAATGAGGTATTATTTCCAGCTACTGACTTAAAATCATTAAAACCTAGAAAATGACAATATTAGTAATTGGATCATAACCAGTTAATAACGTTTTAGCTTTAAAACCATTTATTTGTATAATAAGTTGTGTGTCTGAGTATCGGTTTTAAGAGTGTTAAAAATGAACATTTGAGGTGTGTGCAACACTCTGTAAAAAATGTATTATTTGGAACCAACTGCATTTATCCTTAAAAGAAATTTGTGATATTGACATTGTAGTAAGCATTTTACAGGTTTTCCATTATGACATTTTTCAGAAATTTCTCTCTCAGATACAACATTTCTTTGACCTATGTGGGTTTGCTAAGTGTTACTGTTTATAGAAAATCAGTGAACGAAAGTGATGCGATACATTTGAGTGAATTTAATGAAACTTTTCAGTGTGCTTTTTCTCTTTTGTAAAGCCCAGAGAAATATAGGGATCTGTTTTAACTCAGTGCAAATCAATTAATTATTGAAATGCATAAAAGGCCTCTTTTTAAGGTGTCTTCACAGCATTTGCAGAGCATTACGGTGATAATGGTCTTTTTAGTTTGAACCTCCAGAAGATGTTTCTAATTGTATAATCCTGCCTTTTGGAAAGGAAAGGTAATTTTCTAGAATGTTCACAAATCAATGATCCATAACTGAAAAAGAAGAAACCTTTCTTAAGTGACTATGTGCCTGGCATTTTTACACATTTTTGTTGAAGCACTTTACTCCAAAGTAGATTTTATTTCCACTTGGTGGTGAAGAAGCGAGCAGCAGGAGGTTGCTGAGCAGTCAGCCCACATTTAGGGAGTGCCATGTACTGGTTCCTTTGCTGACTCCCTTATGATACATTGGTATTTAGTCCTCGCAGTGATGCTTTGAGGTAAGGGCTATAGTGATCTCCATCTGACAGACTGGGAAACTGGTGCTTTGAGAGGTTGAAGTTAGTTACTCAAGGTCACATAGTGAAGGCGTGGAAGCAGGATTTGAACCCAGCTGACTTCAGAATGCCCCTTGATGTCCTTTCAGTAATCATTTTGGCTCCAATGCTGTATCCCAACTTAAGGCTGCCTGAATCCTTTAGAGAGTTGTCCACCTTCTAGCTTCTGTAGCCTCAAGATGACAGCATTTGCCTGAACTTACTCTGTACCTCTTGCATAACCCAAGTGGATACATTGCTGATGGGTATAAGGTCAGACAGGACATATAGAACTGGACTATCTTGGAATCTCTGACGTGTTCAAAAATATCTATAAAGTGTCACATTCTGGGCTAAGTCCTGGAGATTAAGATAACCAGCCAAGGGTTTATGGTTTATTGGGGAGATAACAGCCATAACTAATCTCTAGATCTAGGGTGAATGTTTTCGAGGAGATGAGGAAGTGGTAAAAGCACGGAGAGGCCAAGGGAGTGCTTCTCGATGGAGGGATTGTCTCAACTGTGGGCTAAGGACGAGTGGGTTACAGTATCCAGACGCACATTAGGAGACGTGAAAGATATTTCAGACAGTGAATGGTATGTGCACGGTGTGAAGGCAAAAAAAAGCATAGCACCATGAGAGGGTTCTGCAGTGGTGCAGAGTTGCTGGATGCAGCATATGAGGGAGAGTGGCAAAGATTTGATGGGGGGCCCTGTGTGCCAGTCTGAGTGGTGCTTGGCCTTCATGCTGTAGGTGGTGGAGAGTCACTGAAAGAGTGTAAGGGCAGTAGCATGGGGGCACAATAGGAGGGCGTGATCATAACTGGATATGAGAAAGATCAATTTTGCTACCACCTACAAGGTTGAAAATCTGGGCATTGGGAAACAGGTTGTGAGGTGATGGTAGTGATCCAGGTAGCACATTACGATGAAATATTGGGAATAGAGTATGGCTAAATTCTTAGTTCAGTAAACTTATGGTCTCCCTACCTTATGAGGCTCCCTACCTTATGAGGCTGTATTTCAAATTTGAGATTGTTCAATGCTGGAATGCTCTTATCGTGAGCCATGTTGCCTCTCTATAATTTCTGCCACTCAGAATGATGTCTCTTCCATCATATGACAGTTCACCTTTCACCCCGACTCCCAGGCACTTCCCCTTCCTGTCTGCCCATGCCTCCGATTGTCAAGATCCGATAGTGCTCACATCAGCTTGCATCGTGTAGCAGGTGCAGGGTAATTCCAGGCTCCTGCATCACCAGAGGGATTTAGTAGTGGGGAGATGGCAACACTGCAGAAGATTCAGGCACCTAAACTGGGCTTTGGAAGGGGGCTTGTAATGAGTACATCGAGAGCATGGTAGAATGTTACCCGGACCCCAATAATTCAGCAGAGTCAGACTTGTGTGTGTTTGTATTGAAATCGATACTTCTTTTAGTTCAGTCTGCAGTTTTGCTAGTCTTTATTGCCATACTTAAGAGTTGAGTGATACACGCAAACTCGTAGTTCTTTTTCAGATTAATTAGTTTATAACTTCTACCATGGGGTGCATTACTTACATTTTTTGGATGATTAACTTTGGAAGGGTAAGGGCTCGCCCTTAATCCTGGTGTCTTTCTCTATCTAGTGTAGTGACCAACACATGGTAGCCCTTCAGGAAATATCTGTTGAAGGAATGCAATTTGGTTTTCTTGACCTGTGTTTGATATTAATGCTATGAAATTGTTCCATCGCCACACATTTTGAATCACAATTCTGTTATATAACATTTTAGCCATTTTTAACGTAAAGTCAGCTATAACTTTGATGAGCCTGTCTTATATCTTTATTTACATCATAGAGAATTGTGTCCAGTTTTCCAGTTAATATGTCAAAGCGTTTTAAAGAATCATTTTGGAGTCAACTCATAATCTGGCCATATTTCTTCGAGTTTCTACACTTGTTGGTTTTTTTCTAATATCTCTTGGTAATTTTTCTGTCTTCTATATGTTCCCTCCATGGATTATCAGTAGTGTTAGGAAGATTATCCTTTTACATTGAGGTGAGGAAGTTTATCTTAGAATAAATATTATTAGGCCACTTTTTGGAAATCTGTTATAAAGGCAGAACCTATTGGAAATTGTAGAAAAATGGAATAATTTAGTATCTCTATTTTTGACTTGGTTTTTCTCTTTCTTTTTCGGTGGTCTCAAGGTACTTAGTCATTATTGATTGCTGTAATCCTTGATAAGTATTTGAGGATGTTGAGTACCATCTGCTGAAGGAATTTCAGGTCTTATCGATGAAGTTAATGATTTTCAGGTTAAATGATGGTGGCACTGCATTTTGTTTTGGTTTTAATCAGTTTTGTTGAGGTATACTGCATATATGAATAAATTCACTGATGTTAAGTGTCTAATTCAGTGAATTTTCACAAATATGCAGTCATGTACCAGCAATTATAACCGTGATATAAAACACTTCCATCCCTCCAACATGTTCTGTTAAGCTTCTTTGTGGTCAGTCCCTTCCCCCAGCCCCGTTACCCTTGGCCGCAATTAATCTGCTTTCTATTGCTATAGTTTTGCTTCCCTAAAATTTCATATAAATGGAATTATACATTTAGTCTTTTGTGTTTGTCTCCTTTCCCATAGTATAATGTTTTTGAGACTTACTTATGTTGTTGCACACATCAGTAATTCTTTCCTTTTTATTGCTGAGTGGTAGTCCCTTATGTGATATACCACAATTTGTTTATCCACTCAACAGTTGATGGACATTTGAGTTCTTTCAAGTTTTGGACTGTTATGAATAAGGCTGCTATGGACATTCTTGTACAAGTCTTTGTGTGGGATTTGTGTCTTTAGCGTTCTCGTAGGTAAATACCTAGAAGTGGAATTGCTGGGTCATATGGTAAGTATATGTTTAACATTATAAGAAACGGCCAAATTATTTTTCAGAATACCTGTAACATTTTAAATTTTCCACCAGCCTTGTATGAGAGTTCCAGTTTCTGTATATCCTTGCAAACACTTGATATTTTTGCCCTTTGAAATTTAGCCATTCTATTGAGTATATAGTGATATCTTATTAAGGTTTTATTTTGCATTTCCCTATAATTAAGTTGAAGATAACTTCTTGTGCTTACTTGGCATTTGTTTATTTTCTTTGTTGAAAGTGTGTGTTTCAATCTTTTTTTTAATGGAGTTTGTCTGGCAATGAGTTTTAATACCATCAATGAGTTTATATGAAGAAATATAAGGAAGGTATTTTGTTGCTGGCGTATTTTCATGAAAGGAATCCCTTTCAATGGATGTTTTGTTTCTGCCCTTTCTTTGCCCCTTTGGGTGTGTGTAGAGGGATTCTATTGTCCTCTGTTGCCTATTTTAACTTAGTCTTACCTTGCTTCTCCACTCTCTACCGAATGTCAACTCATATTCTCTGGGAAAACCACATGTGAATTTACTAACTAACCCTCTAACCGCACACTCATACGTATATATTCATCACGTGCAAAGCTTGGCTCAGTTGCCACCATGAAAGCCTCCTTAATGATCTCAGTCATCAGGCTACACTAGGCAAGGACGTCATCTCCTGCTTTTTGGTTCTCTTGCATGTAGCATTGTACCATGGAGATAACCAGGGAGTCCACAAATGACTGTGGAATGTAATAAACTGCTGATCTAGGTAAATTAAGTGCTCTTGAATGATTCCAGAGTTTTAGAGAATAAGAGTTCTTTCTCAACTGATGGATCGAATAGTAAATTATATTGAAATTCTTATTCTAAAAACTGCTGATGTAAAACTTTGCCTGTAGAATACCTGTATTTTGCTTGATAGCTATCTATAAAATCTGCTTGAAAATGTATTGTAGCAAAGCTATGATTGTGATTTGACTATGAATACGAAAGGGAAATTCTATTTTTAGAGTAGATTATCTAGGATTGACAACCTAAGAGTGTCCCAAATCTCATTTCAGATTTCTCATGGGCTTTAATGGTTTAATCTAGCTTTATCAGCGGAACAAAATGCAGAGAATGTTCTTGATAATTTTGAGTACTGTTTCATATTGACATAAAGTTGAATTGACTCAGCAAGTCGTGTTCATGCTCTGTAGAGTAATAGATATATAGAAAAATAGATGAAATTACAAGCTCTTAAGAGGTTGTTTATGAAAACTAAAGATCATTTATGATCTAATAGAGCTCTGGATTGGCACCTAGGAAGTCTGAGATCTAGGACCAGCTTAGCTCTGTGACTTTGGAGAGGTCACTTGACCACTCTGGGCTTTCATGTCTTCAGATATGAGATGAGTAGATTGGAGCAGAAGATGATCCCTTAGCTTCAAGAATATGTGCTGTGACTTATTTTTATTAGGATGGTTTGGATATCACATGGCAACTTTGAAGATAAATCCAATCATCAAATTCTTCATAGGTGGTATTATTCTCCATTCCAATCAAAATTGTATGACTTTTCTATCTCTGAATCATTAGAGTAAGGGTTCAGCTCTGTTACTTTCTCTTTTCAAAAGTATGAGAAAGAAAAGGCAAAACTGATGATAAAGATGAAAAGGAATTTTTGATAGAATTTTAGGGCAAAACAAAAAATACTGGTTGCAAAATAGTGAAATACAAACCTTTTTACTTTGTTATCGTGAGTCACAATCAATTTCAATTGGGCCCAAAGGTATTTTGGATTAAAATCTCTCCAACGTCTTGTTAAGTGTGTGTGATATTATTCATTTGAATTCCTGGAATCCCATATGTTTCAGCAGGCAGAGAAAATAAAATGTTAAATTGCCGGTAGTAAGCAATCAAAAAGAGCCATAGAAATTGGAGTTTTTATTTTTATTTTAATCTAGTACTAATTTTTGCTTTATGTTCTTGTTGAACATTGTTAGGTCATGGGACAGGGGAAAGTAGATTGTTTTGAAAGTGTTTTAAATGTGAGAGTGGGAGGTATCAGTCTTGTTACTTAAATAGACATTTTCAGGCTTTCTTTTCATTTTTTTGAGGCTGTACAAAATCTAGGTCAAGATTTGCAGCCTTACTGATAAACTCCTGGCATATGGTTCATTACACATCACTCCAGAAAGGAGATCACGATGGTCGGGAAGCTGGCATCGATGTTAATGAAGTGGTTGTTAGCCATCATCTGTGGAAGTCCCAAGTGCCTCCTTAAAATATTTCACTGTGTATTACTCCTGTGACCATGCAAAATATTGAGTAAATCTCAACAAAAAAGATAGCTACTGCAATCAGAGCATTTTCCTTCCCTGCCTGCTAGCTCCCACTTTCAAGTCAACATAAAGAGGTAGTTATTTCGACTGATGGCATACGACGAGAGCAGATGCCAGAGGAGAAGACGGTTAAATCTTCCACCGTGATATTTTCTTTTGCGTTGCCAGATGTCCAGATAACAATCACTTTCCTGATTCATTCAAGTGTCTCCAAATATAGTAAAAAGCTTTATGTGTTAGACAGACCTGGCGACATGACTCCCTTCAGAAAGCCTCAGTTTCTTCCCTCTTTGTAAAGCGGAGTCACGTTTCTGAGCTTGAGTGTGTGCCCGGTCAAGGTTAATTGTTTCCTTCCTGGAAATGAAATGTTGTATTTCATTTGGGGCGGTGTAGCCTCCAAGGTCTGTCCTTGCTCCAGGGGAGGGGAGTCCCAGGACGACTAGGTACGTGCTTATGAGTTGCTGTTGGAACTGCATTTGGAAAACAAGACAAGATGAGATGCTGATTTGTAACATATTATTCCCCTTCAGCCATTAACAGAGTTTCTGAAGTGTAGTCTCTCTGTTTCCCTCCCCAGTTAGACAGTTGTCTGCGAGGGGGCTGCATCCTTTCCTGCCTGATTTTGTGAACTAGAGGATGTGGTGGTTCCAGGGGTGAGGAGGCACCCCGGGGTCTCCACGGCTGATGGCAGTACACAGGCTCCTTGGGTTTGTTTTCCATTAAATGCACGAACAAAGCCTACCCTAGGGTTGATTTTTGTTTCCTTCTAGAATCAATTTAAAGTTTGCTAGAGGAACTATATTTGAAAGAGGCTTTTAGACCCAATTTTTCCCCAGGTATATTAGGAAATATGATCTGTCTGTTATTAAGTGAAAATTGGTTTCATTTAATGATACTTTAAAAATTAATCATTTTTAGTCTCCAGAATAATTTTTAATCTGTGTCCTTTTCCTTTAGAAATCCCCAACTGGACATCCAGAGCACCTGTCCTGTTCTTTCTGGTCTTGAATCGAAAGTTGACAAGACTCTCTAAGACCTGAAAAGGAAATAAAAGGTAATTACATGTTAAAAATTATGTTATTAAATTCATGTATAACTCTGATGGTTATAAAGCAAATACAACCTTTTATTTTTTGAGTGTGGTTTAGGTGTCCCCCTCCCTGATTCTCCCCTCCCTGATTCTCCCCTCCCTTGTCCATTCCTATTTACTCTCCCTCCCTCCTTCCCCTCCTCTTCTGCCTCCATTCTCTTCCTTCCTCCTTCTCTCCGTCAGCTTTCTCTCCTCTCCTCCTCTGCTCCCTCCCTCCTTTCTCTGTATTCATTCAGCAAACATTTGTGGAGTCTGTCCTGTGCCAGGCACTGTTCTGGGCACACGCTCTTCATCCCTATCTCCCACGCCGGGGCAGGAATGGGAGGGCTTGGCCAAAACCAGCTCAGTGAAGGTGGCCGCCTCCCTGACCACTGCTCTGCTATCTGGCTGCCAGGCTGGCCTCAGCTCCTGCCCCTCGCTCGCTCTCTCCCTGCTGGCCCTGAAATGCATGCACTTCTCAGGCCCTCTTGGAAGCGGCCTGGGTGTTTGCCTGCAGTGGCTTTTTCTGCAACTTCAAGGGATATTGAACCTTCCTAATTTGGACTGTTAGAATCTCGGTCACTCTTGGGGACAAGTAAAGCAGCAGCAGCATACTGTCTCCTGACTAGTGAAATTACAAATATTCTCACTTGGCATGAGTCCTGGTATATTTTTTCCAGCCAACTAACATAGTACATATGTTGCAAAAAAATTAAATGTTACCGATCTATAGCATAGAATGTGACTATCAACGCTAAAGCCACTACTCCCCAGAGATAATCCTGGTTAAATTTGGGTGCACACACCTTAATTATTTTCTTCTCCATGCCAATGTTGTTAATAAAGCTGTGCAGTCTGTAATAAGTGCCTTAACCCAGTGAGCAAAAATATCTGGCGTAAAGATGGTTTCATAATTTCTGCTAAAAATAGCACCTCATTTCTTTCTTGTTCTTGGCCCTTGCTAATTGAAACGTCAATTTCCGTGAGTTGGGGGCCAGTGGTGTCCCCACGTACTTGGTTCATTTTGGTGGTGTCTTGTAGTCACTTTGTAGTCGAGCTGCCACTTACTTCCCATTGCATTAATAATGCATTCGTCATTCTAGTATTCAGTGGAGAACCTGGACCCAGGTGTTGCCCAGTCAAGGCGAGCACCCTTGTCTTGGGTGCTGGGTGGGTGGAACTTCTCCCTAAGCTGAAAACCTCTTTTGTGGTATGTCCACTCCAGCATGGCTCTTGAGACTTAAGTGTCATTTCTTCATCGTGCCTCTGTCTGTTCTGAAGTTGACAATTGTTAGTTGGTTGATTTCCAGTTGTCTTCCTCCTAATGGGACTGCTTCTTACCATGGCCTCCTGGCTCCCTCCTGGGATGCAGGAGCATCACCTTACTTCCAAGACCTGGCTCCCCTATGATCTTTTTCCTTTAGCCTTTGTTTGCCTCCTCACATACCTGAGAATTGGCCCCTTCCCCACGCTTGATGCCCCCACTCTATCCAAAAACGATTTGTTGCAATTCCTACAGCCCTTGTTCCACCGTTTACCCAGTTTGTCTGTTTCCTGCACTGTCAGTCGCTCAGGCTTGTTTAGCGCGCTAACAGAGAGCCTAGTGTGGTCGGGCACATAGTGGGCCATAGTAACTACACAGCGATGATGACCGTTGAATGGACGTAGGGCATCTGCCCAGACCAAGGCTCATTGTTCTGTGATGCCTTGTGCTCTGGTCAGTTAGAAGCCCTGGCCTTTAGGTCATGTGCTTCCGGGACATTGAGCTGTGCCAGCTTTGAGGCAGGACTTCAGTTTTCTCATTGTGAGTTTCTTCACGGAAACTTAGGGGAGGTCCCAGGCAGGTTTATGAGTTGGCTTGTGGATTGGGTGGTCCAGCTCTGGCCAAACCAGCCCTGGTCCCCTCTTGTCTGCTGTGGTAACTCTTCTCATCTGTGAGACAGAGGGCAGGCCTGGAGAACCAGACTCCTCGGAGTTGGTGGGTGAGAGTATGGCTTTGGCCTTAGTAGGATCTGGGTCAGCATCCAGACTCTGCCACATATAACATATGTGACGTTGGGATAGCTGTTTGCTCTCTATGCCTCTGTTTCTTCATCTGTCAAATCAGGATAATAGTCGTACCCGTGTCATAGGCTTGTGTGAACGTTGAATGAGTGAGTTGCTACACAGACTGACACATGGGAAATATTTAAGGCATGTTAATAGCTTTTGTTACTATCATCTTCTGTGGAATGGAGATAATAATATCTACTTCTCAGGGTTGCTATAAGCATTAAATGAAGTGGTGTATATAAAATGCATTGTACCGGGCACATAGTGAACTCAATGAGTGGTATCCCTGAGTGACAATGGTAAAATAACAGTAGCATTAGCAGCAGATGTGTTCAGAATGGGACAGATATTGTGACCCCAAATGCTGCCTAATCTCAACCAGTGGTAGACAAGAACCGCTACAAGTTCAGTTTGCCAACCAGACAGGATGTATTTATTAGCAACTTATGTTGTTTAAAATCTCATCCTTAGTTTATTACATCATTGTCTACACTTTGGTCACAAGTTAGTTCATAAAGAGTTTGGTTATGATTGACAACTGGAGTGAATAGTTGAGTTATATACTCCTATAATCCTTTCATTTTTGTCAGTGTCCACTTTTTAAATATAAAGGGCAGTATTTTCTCGGATTTTTATGAAATTTTAAACTAACTTAATAAGGATGTTAGATCTTGAATAACATTAGCCTCCGTTAGCCTACACGTGTCTTTGATCACAATGTATATACGTAATTATTTTGGTCTCTCTCATTAGATAATGCCTTTCTTTCATCATTCTTAAATGTGAAGAATACTGAAATAATATCACCCGTGCTATATGTGGTTGTCCCAAAACTATAAAAGGAGAAACAAATTAATAACATTTGATTCTGTTATACCTAAATTAAATGAGGCTTATAGGGAAAACTTTGACATTCTTTTCCCTCTACTTTGAACCCAAAACACATTTGAATCATTGATGTATTAGAATTTTTTACCATTTGTTTTACACATTTGCTTTTTGTATGCTTGAAACAAGTAACATTACTTGGCTTAAGAATGTATTTTAAAGAAGAGAGTGTATGATTCCAGTGACTGAGTCACCCTAGAAGGTGAATGTTTTGAACCCTTCTGGCAACAGAGACCTGTCTTGTTATTTTTACACCCATGCCTGGCATCAGGCATGCTCAGTGAAGATGGGAACTAAATTGAGAACGCAGCAAGGGAATTGGAGAACTGAAAACGCCTTTGTGAGAATGTTGAGAATAGGATGACTTTTCAAATGTGCCTGTAGTATTGCTGTAACACAATTTAAACTGTAAATAAAGACATTTCGGTGGGAGTGATATTTTGTGTATATTTGCAGTGAAATTAGTTCTTGTTCTCTCCTATGTTTAGGATGCTGATGGGCTGGAGTCTGTCTCTTCTTTCTTTCTGCCCTCCCTCCCTGTTCCTCTCATGCCCTGTCTATCCTCTTCCCCCTACCTCCTGCCTCCTTATGAGGTGGACTTAGAGCGAGACCCCGTCTGTCCCTGCTCTCGCAGTGTTCCCTGGGCTGTGGCCTGGACTTCTTCTTTGGAGGTCCTGAGGAGAATTCAGATTAACAGCAGTAACCAGCCTTGAGCGATAATGCCCCCACGCCTGTCCTTTCTGCTGCTGTGACTTGTATTCTGGTAAACCCTTCTTGATTGCTTGAACACCCAAGGGAGGGAGCAGTCAGCCTCTCTGCTGGAATCTATGATGATACATCCCTGATATTGACTTAAATCTACCTCTTAGGTGGTTTTGTCAATGCCCTTTGCTACATCTTTTCTCAGCTAAGTTGGGAAGAAAACATTCTGCCTCTATTAGCATCCTTATTTTCTGGCAGAGAACAGTGTTGTGGCCTCGTTTCACAGGAAAGACCCAGGCTCAGCCAGATTTATGTTCTGTTTGAAATCAAGAGTTATTCTCTTATCTGCCGGTTCTTATCGTAATGTTCTTCCCAACTGTGGATGTTAGCCTCTTTTTATTATGATTTTTTCTGGAAATTTACGCAACTTTAAAAATTTGACTTTGTTACATGGTTGCACATAGCTTTGCACATAGTTTGCACATATGGTTTGTCTTGAGATTAAAGATGTAAAAAAAATACAGCTACTTCTCAAAATTTGTATCAGCGCCAACTGAAAGTTTCTGAAAACCATGGAGTAGTTCACTTGCTGCTCTGAATGGGACAAATTAGTGAGACCCTCCCCTCCATACACACCCTTCCCAGAGGTAACCTTTGGTTTAAGCTCTCATTGAGTTTGCCTCCTTATTTACTTTTGGTGTTGATTGTACCTCAGTACCATCAAAGAGTAAACCATTTAAGCAGGAGATACAGTTCTTCAGACCCTTCAAAGCCCAAGAATTTGAATTTTCCCTCTCCAAGTACTGAGGATACTATTTTTTGAATTTCTGTAATGTAAACTTAGATTTTCCTAGCCTGACTTTCCCTGATTGATGTCCAATCCTACGTTTATTTATTTATTTATTTTTACCTTGTTTTATTGTTTAGTTGAAGGAGAAAAACATCTGATGGTAGGTTTCGGTTTTTCTGTGTTTTTTGAGACCATTAAGCTATTGATGTATTAGTGGTGTTAAGATACAAGTATGTTAAAAATTTTCTCCCCCCAACGTGGTCTATAATTCTAGGCTCTGATTAACCTTCTACAAAGCCTGTTATTTACAGCAAATGAATTCTGATTGTTTCATATGATTCTTTAAAAAACAAAACAATACTTAGCACTTTTCCAGGGTTTTGTACACAAATATGTAATTAAGCTATCCTTCTCTGAAAGGATATTTGTTTATTTTATTGATTTAAAATGTTTCCAAGTTAAGTTGCACACTTCAGTCATAAAGACGAAGTTCTGTTTTAATGAGGTATACTGTTTATAATCATTTTTTTTAGCAGCATCTCTTTTCAGAGAGTACTGCTCTGGGCTGTGTTTTCTGACTTGTTGTCTAAGTTGATCAGAATTGGAACACAGGTGTTTGTTTTCTCTTTCTCTCATTGTTGTTCAGGGCCACCGCCACTGTGCTGCCTTATCTTGATTTCCCTCTCTCTCTCCACCCACTGCGTCAGCGTTTCATCTCAGAGGCTGCTCTTTCTTTCCTCTCCGTCAGCTGAACAGATAGACATCACCAAAACGGGACACAAGCAGGGACTATCTGGTTTCAAATGCAGGATGTATGGGATCAAATGAATTCTAGGTTTTTCTGACCTAGTAACTCACCCAGTTTTTGTTTCTTAATCTTCAAAAGGTACTGCTAGGAGGATAATTGTAGCTACTGAAAACGCGTGTTGTCCTTCCCTCTGTGAGTGATTGCTGATGACATAGAAATGTGTTGTGACCTCTTTTCACTTAAATTTTAAATCTCAGGTATTACTCACCCTGTATCAGGTGGCGAAGCTGCCATCACTCCTCATCAACCCTGGGAACATTATTGATAATGTTTAGTCCAAACTGTGCGTTTTTTGCATCTGAACTCATGGCATGTTTAAGATAGAGATAGTGCACATTTGACTTCAACTCCTTGATTTTACAGAGGAGAAAATCGAGACCATTTTACAGTTACTTTCATTTAATATATTTATAGGAATGCAACAAAGATATCTTTTTTACTGTTGTTCTTACTGTAGGTATTTTTCATGTGATTGAAGTATTTATGGAAAGTAGTGCATTAAATCATATTAAAAGTGATGAGCCTTCGATATCCACCCCAGTATGGCTCAGCTGTGCTTCAGCTGGGACCTGTAGGAGCAGAGCTGGCATTCAGCAGTTTCCTCAACAGCCATGGTCTGCATTTGTTCATTCAGTTGTTCACTTAACAGATGTGCCCTGGGCACCACAGTACCGTGTGGAAACACAGGGCTCCTGCCTTTGAGAAGCGCACAGTTAATCTGCCAGAGTTGTTACCTGATCCCATATTTCGCTAAATTTAACATCGACAGGGCCACAGAGATTTTTTGACAGAAATTCCCTGAGGGAGCAGAGGAAAGCATGTCAGCATTGCATCAGGGTTTATGAAAGGCATTTCCCCAGTGTCCTTCTGAGGTGAATCTGCGGGGTGTGGTCTGCCGTGCCCGGGATCAGGTTACAGTTAACCTGGCTGGCTGGGGATCCCAGGGCCCCGTGGCTCTGCTCTAGGGAGGTAAGATGAGCCCTGAGTCATCCTCATGCAGTGTTGGGAGGACCAGCTCCTTGTGCGATCCCCCTGTGTGTGGGTCATGTTAAAAATGCAAAAAGAGCTTAGATTAGTCTTAATTTGACTCAAAGAGTAAACTCATTTCCCTCAGAGTGAATTTAATGTGTTCAATACCTGTTTGATTCTCTGCTGATTGGCAGGGGCGTTGAGGCAACTCTGAAGTACCACGGGCAGTGGTCCAGTGAGCAAGAAGGGTTTTGTCACCTGCTCCATTTTCTTTCTGTTCCCTTTCAAACTTCTCACCGTCTGTGTAGAGAAAATCTTACCAAGGTGAGATTGCCTTGAATTGACATGGTCTTGAAATTTTATTCCCTGGTACTCTTTCTGCACAATTTGAGAAACAGTAATTTCATAAACTACTTCTGTTTAATAGGCTGTGTTAGGAGCCAGGCCAGTCCTTTGGACGGTGGGCAGTGCAACAGGAATTTCAGAGCTGAATTCAGAGGTTTGAGTCACCTGGAGAGCAGTCAGCCTCCTCCGAAGGTCGTGTCTTCTTTGACAAACTGTACCTGCCTCACTCGCCTTGAATGGTCCCCCCCCCCCCCGTACTTTTTTTTTCCCTGCAAAACCTTTATCTTTTCCTACTCTTGGTTTGGGCACAAATTATTCTGTCCCAAAAGCTAATCCATCTGCATTCTGTGACTATTTATTTATTAAGCGTATAGCAAGCAAAAGCAGTTTGCTTTTCTTTAGGTATTTCATTTTAACAACACCTAAAATAATGCTCACAAAGAGAAACTGATGTATGCGCACATAGAGACCCAGGAGCTCCTGGATGGTCTCTCCCTAAATCAGGACCAGCGTTTTTTTAAACGAGGCTTCAAATGTTCACTTGTGAAAAGTTTCCTTGCTCTGCTGTCCATATTTGAGCACCCTTTTTGGCGTATGATGGTTTATTGGTAAAATAAATTTTAGTGACAAATGCACCCTTTTTTTTTCAAGCAGGGAGTTAGAAAGGGGGAAAATCTTAATTGCTGGGGCACCCCCCAGTAACATAACCACAGGAATGAACATTACATGGAAATGTTCATTCCAGCAAGAAGTGGGACCACCCTTTTAATCTAAAACATGATGACCTTTCCCACTCTTCTCCTATTCTACCTTTTACCAAACCTTAAAACATCCTATCATGATTATATATTTTCAGTTGTCCCCATCACTTAACTGGTGGTGATATTCCAGCCAACGTGTTAGCAAGTGTGCTTTCGTGTTACTGTGTGTCGCCCCTCCCCCATTTTGCTTTGTCATTATTCTGTAGCTTCTGACCATTTTGGGGAGTCCACAGTCAGAGGAAATCAGAGCAGCCGTGCTGTAAGCAGAGGAGTCTTGTTGCCAGGTCAGCAAGGTGAGGACGTTACTCTGGATGGTGAAATTTATTCTCCATAGTGGTCACCAGCTGTCACAGACATGTGGCATGAGGTTTTGTGCCACACTGATTGGCAGAGGAAGAACTTTGGGTCAACAGCACTTCCTGGCGTGAACCATCTGGGAAGTGAGGACTTTCCCTGAAGTAATGTGTGCATCAGCACTCTCTCAGTTTAAGCGGTAGGACTCGGTGATCCTCTGCTGATCTGACTACCAAGTGGTTGACAGACAGCTCACTTCTGCTTTAAGTCGAGAAGCAGTACTCAAAATTGAACTTATTTCCTGGTACCCAGGTCTTTCTGGTATGAAATCAGCAAGGGGCTTGCTTCAGTTCTTAGTAGGATTTGGCCTCTGATAAGCTGGTAAACTTTCCAAGCTTTCCTTTCCCCATGATCACCATGAAGAGAAATAGATTCTGCTTTCGCTGCTTCCCTAAGACATAGAATTTTTGATTTGACTATTATAATCAGGCAGAAGTTTGAACACATAATGTTATTGGACTGAAAATAATGTTATTCCTTCTTTTTAGATACCATACTCTATACCTGATCCAGGATATTACACTAATTGCTTTTGTGATAAAGATACTTTAAAATCACAGATGTTATTGATTTAAAAATAGAACATAGGCGTTTTTATTAAGCTGTTGAGAAACAGGGTTTAGATGCTTTTTCCTGATTTTCTGGCTAAATGCAACAGTAATGAGAATTGTGGGTGAAATGTTAATGTCATGCAGAGATGATATTTTGTGACCCATTTGCGTTTGGCCACTTTTTACACTGATTGTTTTACGCAGCATATCTATTCCTAGCTTATTCAGACTTCTAGTTAGCCTGGATCTTTTGCTTTACAAATTGTAATCTTGCCCAGTGGGATCTCCCAGTCTCATTTCTTAGGAGAGGGGAACTAGATAGGGGATGCTGATGCAGCCCCTGGAGAATGGTCTAAGGGGTTCTCTGGACTGTTTGGCCCCCCAGATGATGCAGGCACCGTCTGTGTACTAGAGGCTTATGGGGCAGGGCTTACTTTCCTAGTACACTAGATGAAGGTGTGGGTGGAGAACTTGCTTCCTGCATATGTTGTTTTGTTTTCCACTACGTAAAAGCTATAATTTTTGTCAAAATTGGTTATCGAGTCTCCCTGGGTCTTGAAAGAATTGAAATAGATAAAAAGCATCCACTTGTTAACATGCCAGGACTTCTTCTGATTTCTAGCTGTCCCACTTCACGTTCTGGAAATACACCTGGCTCCTTTCAGCCTCAGAGACTTTGCATGACATTTACATCTTCATAATGCGTACACTTCTTCCTCAGGGCACCAGGAGCGAATGCTTGTACTAAATGAATGAGGTGATTTTCCAAGGTGTGACCATAATGCACCAGGGATTGGCTGATATTTAAAGAACGTGAATGAAAGCAATAGACGCCTTACCAGGGCAGGACGCAGGAGCTTTTCACCAAGTATGCCCTCCTAGGACTTGAAGTCTTACTGACGACTGATTGTGTAAACTGGAGTTGTTTGTCCACTGTTTGTACACTAGTAAATGTCAGCCCAGGTGCTGGGGTCACATGGGTTCAGAGCACCTTGTGGGTCAGCCCAGGTGGCCCGTTAGGGACAACCCGTGTCAGTAGTCAAAGTGCTTGGGTTCACAGGAGTTTGCTTCTCAGATGCGTCACCTCAGGTCGTGGGTTTTCCCTCTGTCAGAAGGTTGGAAGGTAAAGCAGTATGATACGCCTGAGGAAGACTCTTCCTGGTAAATCAAGAGCTTTCATTTCATTCTGGGATGAATCACTGACAAATTCTTAAAGCCGTGAGAAGTTACTTCATCTCTTTCCGCTTTGATTTTCTTGCTCAATGGTGCTAATACCAAATCTGAACACTGACGTAGTGTTTCCTGTTGCCGGGCACTGCTCTAACTGCTTTCCAGGGACTGCCTTATTTAATCCTCATAACAGCTCTGGGTTAGGTCCTGCTGTTATCCCCATTTTATAGATGAAGAAACTGAGCCATGGAGAGGTGAAATAGCTTGTCCAGGGTCGTGCATCTAATAAGTAGTGACAGAGGATTTGAACCCAATCAGACTGGCTCGAGAATGCCATGCTCTTAACTGCTATACTGTACTGCCTCTCAGAAAAATGTGTATAGTGTCCCTGATTCCTTTGTATTTGGTTTGACGGTGTGAATATACATTTACCCTTTTATGGAAGGTGTTTGAACCAGTGAATATCGCTACTATTTCTCTGGTACCTACATATGTTTGGGGTGGCTTTCATGAAACACCTTGTCTGTGCTACTTGGGAATTACTTTCTCTATGGTGTGGGCTCATACCCACATCTGAGTGCTCCAGGGTACCACATGCATATATACAAGTGAATCATCTGCAGTCCTGGGGCGCCACTCACATGGACCACTATGGTCATGGCGACTCCAGATTGTGCAGTACACAGCCTGTACAACTGTGTGCACAGCCCTTTATAAGCAATAAATACACTTATAAAAGTGATAGCCTTATTTAGAAAATTTCCATGAACATACAGAAAATTAATGTATTGTATCTATGATAATAGTCCATGCTTTATGAGCTTGCCTTAGTGCATCAAAGCCACCTTTCGCAGACTTCATATGCTCCAGTGTCCATTTGAAGGCAGCAGCTAGTAGGTAAATAAAGAAGCTGGATTGCAACCGAAGAATCAAAATAAGTACCTGTACTGATTTCTGATTTAGGTGGACACCAGTTGGCCAGACTGTGGACGTTATACTTACAAAATAATCAGCTTAGCAGTTTTGTAAATTATGGACTTTATCCAATAAAATAAAAGCCAATTTGAAATATTTCAGCTGCCACTTAGCTTCAAGCCAACAAAACTCACTTACACATCAGGTTTCCGGGATTCATGGATGTTCTTTAGTAAAGTACCAGCTGTGGTTAAAGTCAGGCAGCACCTGGAAATTCTCATGAGAAAAGGACAAAATACCGTGCGGGTGAATGGAAACAAAGCCCTCAAACTCTTTTATCAATTAAATAGGTTCGGTATTAAATAGGTTATACAACATTTATACTATTTAGTTTTAGAAAATAATGAGTTAGCTGGCTAAAATAAAAAGCTCTTTTAAAGCAGCTTTGATTAGTTAAAAGTCTGTTAAAGAGTTATTTTAAAAGTTAGTGAAGTGACGTGAGTTGTACTCCGACAGTGAGTCGGTGCGGTGTAGGTCTGGGCAGTCAGGACGGCTGTCGCCACGTTTATTGCAGGAGGAGGAGAGGCGCCGAGCCGACCAGGTTGTGTGTTCAGAGCACATTAGAATTACGTTCTCTTAACCGCTTAAGGCAGCGCTGGATACATCAGCAGTGATCGCGGCTGCACAGTGCTGTCCCCTGTCCCTGACAGCACGATCACACTCTCCCTTGCCGCTGTGTCCTCTTCAGTTAGAAAGTTGACTAGTAGAGCTACACGGCAAGCCCCGTGAGGGCAGCAAGTTTTGTCTGTTTGTTGGCTGCTCTATCCCCACGGCCTAGACCGGTGCCTGATACCCTGTAGGTGCTCCATAAATAGTGACTCATTGAATGGATTGAACTGTTTACTGGTCTGACTGTGCACTCTCTGTACTCAGGAAGCATAGATCTTGCATGTTTTGTGAACAGCTTTACTTTATGTGACACCTTTTATCGCATCGGACCCATTTTGCACTGTGCCCCTCGGCCCCCAGCTCCATCTGATGGCCGTATCCATTAGTTGATTACAGCAGTTCAAGTCTTATCTGTTGATTAGAATTCAGGGGCCACCTGTGCAAACCACTGCAGTGTGGAGCACAAACCAAGGAGTGTTTTCATTTTGTAAGACCGAAAGTATGGAAAAGAAGAAGTGAAACTGTCATTGTTTACAGATGACATGGTACTATATATGGAAAACACTGAAGATCACCAGAAAACTGCTAGAACCAATACATGAATTCAGTAAAGTTGCAGGATACGAAATTAATGTACAGAAATCTGTTGCATTTCTATACACTAATAGTCTATCAGAAAGAGAAATTAAGGAAACAGTCTCACTTACAATTGCATCAAAAATAATAAAATACCTAGGAATAAATTTAACCAAGGAGGGCGGGTGAAAGACTTGTACTCTGAATACGGTAAGATGTGGAAGAAAGAAATTGAAGATGACACAAATAAAGGGAAAGAAATTTTGTGCTCATGGATTGGAAGAATTAACAGTATTGAAATGTCCATACTATCCAAAGCAATCTACAGATTCAGTGCAATCCCTATCAAAATACCAATGGCATTTTTCACAGAAATAGAACAAATAATCCTAAAATTTGTATGGAACCACAAAAGACCCAGTATAGCCAGAGCACTTTTGAGAAAGAACAAAGCTGGAGGTATCACATTCCCTGATTTCAAACTATACTACAAAGCTACAGTAATCAAAACAGCATGGTACTGGTGCAAAAAACAGACACATAGATCAGTGAAATAGAATAGAGAGCCCAGAAACAAACCCACAATTATATGGGTCAATTAATCTATGACAAAGGAGGCAAGAGTATACAATGGGGAAAAGATACTCTCTTCAATAAATGGTGTTGGGAAAACTGGACAGCCACATGCAAAAGAATGCAGCTGATGTCCTTTCTTACCCCGTATACAAAAATAAACTCAAAATACAGTAAAGACGTAAATGTAAAACCTGAAGAAAACATTGGCAGTAAGCTCTTTGACAGCAGTCTTAGCAGTATTTTTGGGATCTGTCTCCTCAGGCAAGGGCAACAAAAGCCAAAATAAACAAATGGGACTACATCAAACTAAAAAGCTTTTGCACAGTGAAGGAAACCAACAAAACAAAAAGGGCAACCTACTAAGTGGGAGAAGATATTTGTGAATGATGTGTTTGATAAGGGGTTAATATTCAAAATATATAAAGAACACATACAACTCAACTGCAAAAAAACAAACAATCCGATTAAAATATGGGCAAAGGACTTGAATAGACATTTTTCCAAAGACATACAGATGGCCAACAGACATGTGAAAAGATGCGCAACATCACTAATCATCAAGGAAATGCAAATCAAAACCACAATGAAATACCACCTCACACCTGTCAGAATGGCTATTATCAAAAAGACAACAAAAATGACAGTGTTGGCGGGGATGTGGAGAAAAGAGAACCCTCATGCACTGTTGGTGGGAATGTAAATTGGTGCAGCCACTATGGAAAACAGTATGGAGGTTCCTCAAAAGATTAAGAATAGAACTACCATATATGGTCCAGCAATTCCACTTCTGGGTATTTACCCAAAGAAAACAACAACACTGATTCAAAAAAATATGTACACCACTGTGTTCATTGCAGCATTATTTATAATACCCAATATATGGAAGCAACCTGAGTGTCCATCGATAGATGAATGGATAAAGAAGATGCGGTATATGTATACAGTGGGATATTACTTAGCCATAAAAAGATTGAAATCTTGCCATTTGCAAGAACACGGATGGACCTTGAGGGTATTTTGCTGAGTGAAATGAGTCAGAGAAAGACAAATACCATATGATTTCACTTACATGTGGAGTCTAAAAAACAAAACAAACAGACAAAACCAAACAAATAGACTCATAGATATAGAAAACAAACTGGTGGTTGCGGGCGGCGGGGCACAGAAGGGGAGGCCATTTGGGTGAAAAAGGTGAAGGGGATTAAGAGGTACAAAGTTCCTGTCAGAAATCTGTCACAGGGATGTAATGTATGGCATAGAGAATATAGTCAGTAATACTGTAATAACAGTTGTATGATGACAGGTGGTAACTAAGCTTATGGTGGTGATCATTTCATAATGTATATAAATATTGAATCACTATGTTGTATGCTTGAAACTAACATAATATTCTATGTCAACTGTACTGCAATAAAAAAATTAAAAGAAATTATATTAAGATTGTAATACCAAAAGGTAGGCATTCCTCTAAGGAGAATTTTTCCTTCTTTCAGCTAAGAGCATAACATAAGACAAGTAAAGTGCAACACTCATTGAGCATGGTAACCAAGTTAGCATTATCAGATTAGCTGTAATTGAATTTTCATATTTTATGCAGATAAAATGTCAGAACTAACCCTTACTACATATTAATACTGAACTATAGACTTTAAAACAAAATCATAATAATTTAGTCCTCTACAACTTCTGGATTCTCAGAAATCCTTTGTACATTTTGTGGCATTTTCTAAGAGTGCCCTTTTCGTAAATGAGGAAACTGAGGCACAGAAAGATTGTAGGAACCCAGGCGTTAACTGTCAGGTGTAAACTGACGCCTCATAATTCCACGTATTGTGTTCTTTCTGTTATATTATGTATACCAAGAATCCTCGTTCAGCGCGTGGTCACCCATTAACAAGCCTGAGAGAACCAGAATGTCTTAGTACCATTTATGCATTTATAATTTCTTCTCTGCTGGTTCATCTTTGGGAACCCCCTTAGAGCAGAGATTCGAAGAAGGAAATCTGTGTGCACATCTTACCATGGATGAACACAGCGATGTGTGTTAACAACCCTTCGTCATCTTTGACCTGTATCACCTGCTCACGTTCACTTTTGTAAGAAGAGTGATTGACGCCATGTCAGGCAGCCCTTAGTTGTGCAGTTTTAAATCTTGCATTTCCAGTCTCTCGCTACACTGCGGCGTTCTGCCAAATGATGGCTGTGGGGTCACGATTTACTGTTGTGGTGGTGGTCCAATTGAATGTGCGGTGCTTGTGGTTTTACAAATGCTGCAGAGAATTTCCTTTATAGGACACAGGGTCTTAGGTCTTATGGCTTGAACTGAGGGGGCTGTTATACACATGACAGATTTCTAGAGCTGATGTTGTTGACAACCATAATGTCAGCACACCCTCAAAGCAGAAGAAAGCTGGATGGAAGAGTTGTGAAGAGAAAATCATGGTCATGGTAGGGAGCATTTTCAAACAATGCTTAAATAGTATTCCAGGGGTGAAGCTAATTAGGTAGAAAATGGAAACTCAGTCAGTTTCTTTCCTGTGAAGACTGTGCAAGAAGAATGAGATACTCCACGTCTTTTGGAATCAATGACACGAGCATTCTGTAGGATTTCAAATGGTGAAATAATTCTTATGCCTTAGTCCAGGAGTTCCAGCCTATCTGTAGGGAAGAGGTGAATATTAAGAACTTGAGCTTTGACATCATGGTCTGTGTTTGGGTAGGATGCTTGTGAGGCTTGAGGACTAGAGTGTGTTCAGAAACTGTAGCTCTATCTTGGGGTGGACTTGAAAGCTGCCGCTTTTCTTTCTTCTTTCCCTCACCTCAGCGTCATCCCTGGAGGCCACCAGGCCTGGGCTGTGGTTCCATCACTGAGGCTCAACAGTTGACCTGAGGCACCAGAAACCTCATGGGAATGTAATTAATTGTTGTCCTCTTTTCCTTTCCCTCTCTCTCTTCTTTTTAAACTGATATTAATCAAGCAATGATACTTAATGTTTGAAGAGGTAACTTTCTATCAAACGGTAATAAAGGAGTTCTGCCTTTGTAAGTTTATATGTGTTTTGGTAAATGACTGCTCTCTTGTAAAACGTGAGAGGCTGTTTAACGTGCATAATGAATATTGAGATTTTACTCTTTTAAAAAATAGCTTCTTCATGTAGGAGGTTAGTGTGCTTGGCGACCAATTTGAGAATTTTGAAAAAAAAATTTTTTAATGTCAAAGTAGGACTTAATTTAAATTTTAGCTTCTTTGCTTTTAACTCTCTTTCAACTTCGCCAGAACAGTTATTAGCATAAAAGCTTAATGAATTCACGTTCCCTGGGTTATATACATGCTGTTGAAATGCAGAGTCGATTCTAAATGCTTGCGTAATAATCCTAAACCCAGCCTGAAGCTCCAGAGTGCTTACACACAGTCCGTTATGACACAGCCAGGCAGTGGTGAATTGTTTAGCACAGTATTTTGCAAAGGTTTTTCTCTTAGTCCCTTTCAGAAGCACCTGCAAATTCTGTTCAGGAAAATTATCTGTTCATATTTTGAGGGTAAAAGTAGAAGCATTGAATGTTCCTTTAGTGCAGGTTTGATAGGGTGGCGCTGAACGTTTTTTATTTTAAAAGGAATATTAACATGGATCTCACCATTGTTCTTACCCTGCTGAGCCCTGACACCTGCGCCCCCACAGTGGAGTTTCCACTCTATGCCCCTCCTTGTCTCACCATCTAACAATGCGTCTGTATGTTCTGTCGTCCTATCTGTGGCCATCTTTTGCCTTCCTTTCCCGTCTACCTTCCCTCGGCTCTGCCTCTTTTCTATACTTTCTCTAGGATCTCCATCTTCTTTTACAAACCAGGGACACTCATTCCTTTTTTCCCTGACCTCAGGACCTTGTGATTTGCTGCTCCGTCTTGTCTTCTGTTGTCCTCCTACGTCAGAGTTTCTCATCTCCCCTTCCTGCCCTCTTTGTCCATCCACTTCCTGTGACCTAAGTGTGTCCATCCACCAGGGCTCTGTCTCAGCCCTCTTGTCATTCTTCACCCGGAACATCATACCTGCTGCTGGTTCTAACTGTGCTTCATCGGTTATCTCAACATTTATGCCACTTGCTAGATCCACTTAACTGATATTCCACTCCAGTCTCAAATTCACCATGTCACGAATGGATCTCCTGACCTTCCTGCCAAAGCAGCATCTCTCCTGGCTTTTCTCCTGGAGTGCCACTGAGCTTTCATTACTAAGGAACCAACTTTGGAGAACCTTGGAGAATCACCTGAACTCCTGGGCATTCACTCATTAAGTATTTTTGTTCTTTGACTCTTTCTTATTTACCCTTTCTCTCTTTCCAGAATGTTCCAGGTTAAGCCCTCATCTTCTTTTATCACATAGTATTGCTGAAGCCAGTTCTGATTGGCTAGTCTGTCCCTCAGGTATTTCCTTTTCAGTGTACCCTGAATGTTGCATATAGGTGTTGATAAAAATCCTATCTTCATGTCCCCTTCATTCTTGAAAACCTTTTACTAACTCCCATAGACCCTGGGGGTAAAGCAATAGATATGGTAGGTTGGGCACTCACCTGTTGCCGTAGTGGAGTTCTAACTCACCTCTCCAGCCATCACTGTTCTTCTCCTTGGAGCCCTTCTCCTCATCTGGATTGATCTGTTAAGGCCCTCAGTGCTTTTTGCAGGCCTGTTCTTTTTCTTTGCTCACATCCTTACTTAAAATCCCTGCCCCCTTTCTGCACTTAGCCAAGTCATGGTAATACTTGCCATTTACTGAGCATGTCCTGTTTGCCTGGCAAATGCCAGTGAGCACAGTACATTTATGTTACTTAATCTTTGCAACGACCCTATAGTGTGAGTACCATTCTATGATTATTATATTATTGTCCTCCCAGTACCTGCTTTATAAGGGTCTAGTGTGAATATGCAGTGCCAGACCCATAGTGCACTTCATAGATACTGTCATTGTCCCTTTCATTATTCCTTTTGGCAGGTGGAGACCTGAGATGCAGATGTGCAGGCCACACCAGCGGTATGTGGGGGAGCTGGGGTGGGCACTGGCGTGTGGACTGTAGACCCCAGGCTCCTCAGTGCTGTGCTAGGGACCCCTCAAGCTTGCCTTTCGGTGCCTTCTTTGGTTCTCATTGGCAAATATGCTGCTAGTCTTTAGATTTTTCTTCTTAAGAATAAATGTTTACTCATTAGTAACTGAGTTAAAGGAAGTAAAGTAGCTAAAATCTGGTATCCATTAACTGAAGAGGCCCCATTTCTAAATAAAGTGAGTGCTCCACTCGGCTTTCCTGAGTCCCCTCTGCGTTGTACGGCCACGGAGCAGCTGGGGGACTGTGTTGCCAGGCAGGATGCCTGCCTTTTGGGACAGAGCCCCTCCGCAGGGATCATCTGTTTGGGGTCTTCTGTGCCTGCTCCTCTTGTGTTAGTTCATGTGTTTGTAGAATGACTGCGCTACATGGTATTTCTCCAGGGGGCCGAGTTCTCCTGGTTTCCACGTAAGGCACACAGGGAGAGTTGGCCTCTTGCCTTCTTTAAGTGGACCAGTCAGAAAAACTGAAGAGTCCTCTCATGCCTCGATTAAACACAAAACTCCAGGTTGAATTGATAGCGTTTACTGTTTTAAGATCACATGGTTAGTTTTGAATTATCAATGTGGTTTCTTTTTTGTTTTATTTTTAATGTGGTAGAAAACCTTTAAGGTCAAATTTACTGTCTTAATTTCTAAGTGTAAACTTCTCAGTGATGCTTTGTTTTTGTTTTATGTTATTACTTCTTAATTTTTTGTGTGTCTATTAGTGACATCTCTCCCCCCGGTATAAACTGCTTAAGGCCCCGGGTCAGGCGGTGTCCGTTTCGCTGCGTCCAGGCAGTGCGTTTGTTCCCTGTCTGTTATTTCTGAGCACTTGTTTTGCATCCCCAACTTTGTCTAGCACACAGCAGATGTTAAACATCTAAAGACTGAGTTTAAGAAATTTCTTTTAGGAATGATTTTTAGTGGTAGAATTTGAAAACAGCTTGTGTGAGGAGTCACGCTCATCCTTTTAAAAATAAATGCCAAATAAGACAAGCATTATCATGGGGAAGTTTCTCACCTAGGAAAAACCATTATAGAGTGATAAGGATTAAGATTTTTATTTCTTCCTAGCAGGACTAGTAAAGATACTGAGTATGAGTGTGTGTGTATGTTCTTGAACTGTAATGTTAAATATTTTTTATTTTGATCACGGTGTGTCTCCAAGAATACAGTTAAGCTGTGTGTCACTTAATAACAGGATATGTTCTGAGAAATGCGTTGTTGGGTGATTTCGTCATCGTGTGAGCATCATAGTGTACCTACGCAAACCTAGATGGTATGCTACTACTCTCACGGGACCACCATCGTATATGCGGTCCGTCATTGACTGAAATGTTTTGTGGTGCGTGACTGTATTGTCATTTTACATTGTTGAGTCAGGAATAAAAGTTTAGTGTGTTTGATTTAGGTCCCAAACTCTCATATACTCCATTCTGTTTCTGAGGAGTCAGTTTGGTTTCAATATAACTTTCTATTTGGGGAAGTTTAGAAGTTAGTGAACAAAACAGTGTTTCCTTCTCGTGGATGGGCAAAATTTTGTTGTGATCAGACTGTTGTATTAGACATGTGCAAATTTAGTTGTGACAGATGAAGAACTGTCAAATATGCCTTTCATATTTAAACAGACTACAATGGATACAAGTATTTAATGAAAAGCTAGTTTTCTCTAATAAAAAAATGTAGTTGGTCTCAGTCCTCAAGCACACAACAAATGCTGGAACTGCCCTTGATTAGACCAGATGTTTCTGTTTCACTTGTAATAGTTTTGGATGGCTGGATGGAGATGTACACTTTCTTAGTTGATCGCTCACCACCGTCGTGCCAAACATGATATAATTCCTGGGCTACGCTGCATCTTCCACAACATGCATACCACTAATGTTATACTGATTGAAATTGCTTTTTTCAATTCTTAATAGACTTGTTTCTCTCTCGGTAGACTGGGGGACTGAACATGAGGAGCTGACATAGTTATGTATGTTTTTTTAGTGCCTAGCGTGGAGTAGAAATGAACAAATGTCTATAAATTGGAATAACAGCAGGATTGCTTATAAAAGCAAAATGAGATGCAGAATACTTATATTTTAGTATTTAATGTTTATTCTTAAAAAAACAGTGGGGCAACATCCTCTAATATTTACTTTTTCTTGTAATAATATGTGAATGCCATGTTTTATCTTAGCATTCCCTGGCATTATTCAATAAGCACTTACAAAGGCTACTGTATATAGTAGATAATCAATTGCTATTTTTATGAATAAAAGATGAACACTTTTCCTAATATATGTCATAGAAACCTAGATAAATTTTAGTGTCGATGTTGATATTATTGATATAACATTAATAAAATATCATGGAAGGGCTAATTCCTATTTTGACATTTCTGAAAAATATTGCTTATGTATAATCTTTAGAATAGTCACTATCATTAAGATTTGTATGTTCTGCTGGTTGCCGGATTTCATGGTTTGTGGGAAGGATAGAGATTTCTTTGGAGGCCTCTCATACTTTTCTTTCTTTTTCACCTGTTGTAAAGGTCAGAGGCTAGGCTTAGGAGAAAGCCCATTAGTTCCCTGTTGCTTGCATATCGAATTTCTACAAACAATAGCCATTTCTTAGCTCATGGTTCTGTAGGTCACAAGTCTTTCAAGCTGGCTTCTCTGCTCAGGGTCTCACACTGACGTGTTGGCCGGACTGCATTCTCAGTTGAGGCTTTGGGGAAAAATCTTTTTCTAAGCTCATTCAGATTTTTGGCAGGACTGAGCTCCTTGTTTCCTCACTCTTAGCCAAGGGCTACCATCAGTTCCTAGAAGTTTCTAGAAGCCTCTCGCAATTCCTTGCGTTGGGCCTTCTTACGTATCTTCTCACAGGTTCTCTTACAACATCGCAGCAAGATCCCTGGTCAGATCCCCCTCATTTCTCATCTCTTTGGTTTCTCTTCTTTGATCAGCCACAGAAAACTCTGCTTTTAAAGGATTCATGAGATTAGGCTGGGCCCTTCCAGATAATCTCCTTATCTTAAGGTTAATGTGCCAGAGAATGTGCCTAATCAAAGGAGTAAAATCGGTTGTGTTCACTGTCCTGGGATTTTGCAGGGTGAGTCCATCAGGGAGGGGGAGTTCCTGGAGTTTGTGTTAGAATTCTGCTTCCACAGAAAGTTCGGTTAAGATGCTTAGGAAATGCCGAATTTACCTCCATGCTTATGGTACTTTGAGATGCTGAAGACTGTGTTTTATGGACTTTTTTCTTTCTTAACCGTGTGTATTTCTAAGGGAAAGAGAAGCAGTCTGTCCTTTGTATAAAGGGATGTTTTTACAGTCAGTTAGGGCTTAGGGTTTAGGTTTATGATTGTCTTTCAGCCATTTGCCCTGGAGCCTGGTCAAATGAGGACCTGGTCAAGGGTGCGGGGTCTTGCCATTAACGTAGAAACCAAACTGACCCAGGTTAAGGGCTTAATCTGGGTTAAGAACTTGACGAGGCAGGCCATAGGGAGCTGCCCTGAGTTCATGACCACAGGAGTGACTTGCCAGAATCACTCTTTTTGGCAGATGAACCTGGGAACTGTACATATGGTTAGAGAGGATAAGCCAGAGCAGAAACCTGCCAGGAATTCAGAAGTGATTGCTCATTTATCAGTGGCAAGGGAGATTTAGAAATTTATTGTGTTCCTTGAATTATATTAATAGTAGTAGTGCTAGTAAAATAAAGAAGAGTGGGCAATCTTGAACAAGGTAAAAGAGAAAATCAGCCTGCCTTTTATGACCTGTGATCACCTGAGGAGCATTTGGTTACTTCTAGTGGAGACCATGTGTGAATGGTTTTTAGGCTGTGTGGCAGGTAAATCATCAATTTGTTATAGAAGTTGGCAATTGCAGTGGGTTTATGAGTATTGTTTTAAGTGCATATACATTTTTTTATCACCTAAAAAACGTTGCTAACTAGAAGCACGTGGGGTGAAATGGATATACAGTGTGTATTTTACATGGACTTGTATTTCACATTTACAGCCTCTGGCCTTGCGTGTTCCCCTACCTCTTGCAAAAAGCCACATACCTTTAAATGAGATGGATAATGGATCTGTAATATATATTACTCTAGCGATAGGATATTCATTGCTTCTGAATGCCACACTTCTCTCTTTGTTTAACTCACCCCCCCCCCCCACCCAGTCATATATGCATGGTTTTCTTGGAGTCAGCATTCAAGGGGAGTTTAGTCTTTACTTCCTATTCTCTCCACTGTTTCACTGAAGAATTTTTAAGATAAACAAACAAACACAGAAATTATCTATGGGCCTGGGAACCGGACACTGAACGTCTCTGTTTTCACATAAGTATAAAATGCTGGTTTTGCAAATATTCACTGTGGAGTTCTCACCACATAGTTGGCTGATAAAACTATCAATAAAATAAAACTGGATAGTGCTGTTGTCATGGGAAAGAGAACATTTAGCTTCATGTTTTGTGTCTGAACACAGTCCTGCTGCAATGCAGTGACAGTCGGAAGAGGGCATAGCAATCTGCGGCTTAGCCATAGAATCAGGGATGTGAGATGCTGACGCTTTGAAAGGAAACCTGTGTAGTAAATCATTTATTCCTTCGGTAAATATTTATCGATAATCTGCTTTGAGCACTGTTCTTCTACAGGCAGGGGATATAGCAATAATCAAAAACACAGGAGGTTCTGCCCTCCTGAGGCTTGTTTCAGTGAGAGGGAGCAGACGTACGGACGATAAATATATAAAATATTTAGTCTTTCAAATGGTAAAAAGAAGAGAGTAAAGTAGGGCTGAGGATGGATGTATGATGTAGGGGAGAGGTGGTGGGTGCACTTCGGGGAGTGTGGTAGGCGGAGTTCTGAGATGACCTTGTGCTGCGTGGGTGAGACTGATCCAGTGAAGGTGATGATTTGGTTCTATCTTGTAAGGCTCAGTCTCAGGACACTGGAGTAGAGATTGTCCTGCCGACCTTAGAGAGGTGAGCTGTGGGAGGGCCGTGTGGCAGGAACGGTGAACAGCCTCTAGGGGATGAGAATGGCACAGCCAGCAGGGAAACTGGGATGCCAGTCCTCCAGCCACAAGGGACTGAATTCAGCCAACCACCAGAGGAGTGGCACCTGAGGCAGGAGGGGCCTGGCAGTGCGCCTGGGAGCCGCCAGGAGAGCAGTGTTTAGGAGTGGAGGGGGCTGTCATGCTGTCGGAACTGAGGTCAGAGGGTTTACCTGGAGCCAGAGTGGAAAGGGCTGTAGGGCTATTGTTAGGATTTTGACTTTTGCCCTGAAGGCCGTGGGAG
Organism: Equus quagga; assembly: GCF_021613505.1. Lineage (NCBI taxonomy): Eukaryota > Metazoa > Chordata > Mammalia > Perissodactyla > Equidae > Equus > Equus quagga. The sequence goes on from NC_060282.1 coordinate 57,535,032, forward strand.
GCTGTTAAAGGGTTTTGGACAGAGGAGTGACTTGGTCTGACCTTCATCTTAACAGGGTCTCTGTGGCTGCTGTGCTTAGACTGGATGAGACCAGTAAGACAGTTGCAGTAATTTACAGCACAGGTGACAGTGGCTTGGGCCAGGGTCCAGCTGTGTAGGAGGTGAGGAATGGTTAGGTTCTGGAAATATTTTGAAAATTGGGTGTATAGGATTTAATGACAATTTGGATGTGTGGTGTGATAGGAAACATAAAGGGTGACTCCAGGGTTTCTGGCCAAAGCACCCAGAAGAAGGATGCTGTGGTTAACTAGCGGAGGAGAGAATGGTGGGGAGAGGTTTGAGAGTGGGTTTAGCAGCTCAGTTTTGGACCCTTTGAGTTTGAGCTGCTGATGCCATGCAAATGGAGACGGTGAGTTGCTGGTGAATACACCAGTCCGGAGGTCAGGGAGAAGGCGGACTGGAGAGGTACACGTGGGAGTCGTTAGCACATCTGTGGGATCTAGAGCCATGAGATCCCTAGGTCAGTCACTATAGATAGGCAAGAAAAAGGTTTAAGACCTTTTTTTTTTTTTTTACTGGTTCAGTAAGATATTTTCAATTATTTTATCTCAGTGCCTTTTATGTTTTACTATAAACTATTCAATATTTGGCCTGCCTGAAAATGTTTTTCTGTTTTTCACTGGCATTTCACTTCATCACTTTTAAAATTTTTCTGTTTGCTTTCAACATATAGTATTATGTATTGTATATATATACCTGGCGGTGGGGGAGTGAAGTTGGATATGAAACCCTGTTGGCACCTCCTGATAGGAGGATTCTAGCACCAGCCAGGAGCAGTCTACACCCAGGGGGCCAGATCCCTTCTCCCTGAGGGCAAATGGATGCAGAAGTCTGAAGTCTCCTTCCAACCCCAACTGAACAAGAGCAAGCGGAGTGTTTATATACCTCCCCCTAGTCCTCTGCTTCATTACCGAAGACTCATAAACGATAATGTGGTTTTTCAAAATGGGCTTTGCAGAAGACCCGTTGCTAGCTGGGTATAGTTTGCTGTGTTTCTTCAATTAGACATAACTAAGCAAAGATACACAAGAATAGGAGGGAACACTCTGGGGATTTAGTCGGTAGGAGAAGATTGACACTGCAAAGAGCAGAGCAGTTGAGAGGAGGTGAGAGAGTAGTCTCTGGACCCGTTCATCATCTGTGTTTCCCGAGGGGCTTGGGACCAGTGTATTTGGAGCTAGAGCTTGTCAGAGTTGATGGTGGGAGTGGGGAGAACCATGTCCCTCAAAAAGCAAAAGACCTCTGGGGCTCCCCTGGTGGCGTAGTAGTTAAGTTCACATACTCCCCTTTAGCAGCCCAGGGTTCTGGGGTGTGGATCCTGGGCACAGACCTACACACCACTCATCATGCTGTGGTGGCGTCCGACATACAAAATAGAGGAAGACTGGCACAAATGTTAGCTGAGGGCCAGTCTTCCTCACCAAAAAAAAATCAAAGACCTCTACTGCTGTATACATCTGTTTTTATACAAGTAATCCCTTTAGTTCATAAATTTCTTATTCCGGCTAATGACATGTTTATTCATGTATCTGAAAAATTAACAATTACTTCATAGCACCTTCTCAGCTCTTTTTTTCCTTTCTTTCTCCATTTTTCTACACCATGTTATCAGATGGTATGTAGTATTGAATTGCTGCATTCTCAAACTAGTGGCTTAAAAAAAGAATCACACAGACTGTGATATAAAATCTTTGGAAACTGAGATAGTTATTCATACCCTCTCTTGTTCCAAAAAGGACTCCAGCGGCAAACTCGGAGAGTTTGGGTTTCAAGTAGTTTGCTTTCTGTAATGAGGGCATCAGCCCGAAGCGGCCATGCTGGCCTTGTCCGCTGGGCCAGTGAGCAGCAGGGTTGGAGAGCAGCCGTGTTTTCCTGTATGCGCCTGAGGTGTGGTGCTGGAAGCACGCGGGACTCTCCACTCTGCCTGCAAGAGCGTTTGCAAACCTGACAGCATGGCGCCCAGCTGAGGATGTTGTGTTAGCCGACTTCATTTGAATAGCTTCAGTCTTCTCCCTCCTCTCTCTGTATCTTTTTTTTCCCTTTCCATTTGGGGTTATGTTTCTTCTTGGCATTTAAATAATCACCATTCCTGATCTAAAGATTGCATTTTAATTAATTTTCCTTACACCTGTGGACACACATTCTTTTGTGTCATTTGGGAAGGGTACATCATGCGTCTCCCCACTCCCTTAGTGTTTTGTGTTTTTCAAAGCGTGGCATTTTCAGTGCCCTTTTGAAGTTGAGTAAATCAGTTGTGCTCTTAAGTGACAGAAGTGGCGTTTTTCTTTTTAAGGTGCCTTGGGCCTCTTGAGATCCAGGGCTGGTCAAGTGAAGCCTTCCCTTGTGAGTAGAACGTTGTTAGCCACCTCGAGTCACACGTAGGACAAGCTCGGTTTCCAGCTCTGATCAGCATTAACACCCATTAATGTGCTACGTGCAAGAAAGGATGAACACCCTCAAATCTTATGTTTCGTGATAAAAATTAGCAACTTCCAGAAACTCAAGAAACATTTGCCTTATACAATTGGGTACAAGGAGTTGCTTATTTATAGTTCTTTTTCACTTGGAGGTGTCAGTTTCCATATATGTTAGAGACCACCTTCCGCGCTGTTTTAGTCTGGTCTAGATCAGAGGGCGGCAAACGATGGCCCACGGGCCAAATCCAGCCTACTGTCAGTTTTTGTAAATAAAGTTTTATTGGGCCACAGCCATGATCATTTGTTTACACTTTGACCTTCGCTGTTTTGTGCTGCAGTGGCAGAGCTGAGAAGTCATGACAGAGACTGCGTGGTCTGCAAAGCCTAAAATATCCCCTATCTGGCTCTTTACAAAAAGATTTGCCAACTTATGGTCTAAAATAATAAGTTTTTAAACTAAAAATTTCCAATCATAATGCAATTTGGAATCATTGACATCTCTAGCTTTTTGAGGTTGTCAGGATGAGTCCATTGAGAATATAGCCAGTAGTTTAAAATAAATGCACATTAAATGTTTAGCTTTCCAGTACTGTTTCAATTTCTACTTGTTATCAAAAGTTATTTAAGTTAAGAAGCATAGAGTGTGGAAATGGAAAATAAAAAGCATCAAGTCACACTAAAAAGAGAACACTGACATTTTACGTAAACCCAAGTATTCAGTTGCATTTTCCTGGGGCTTGATAACATTTAAAGCTAAAATCTTCATAAAGGCATAATTCACACATCTCCTGAGGTCTCCCTTATAAATCGCGCAAGATGGCATGTTTATAGCCCAAAGTGAAGGCCGAATTTGCCTTGACTAAAATCAAATGAGAACTTAGTTTGCTTAGGTGCCTGTGTTGTGCATGTATCTGTGAAGATTCCGTTGCTTTTCTGATAGGTTAATTAAATTTTCCTACTAATGCATAGTTTATTTGAACTGCTGTTCTGTTTTCCGTAGGCTTTTGGTTGTTCCATTATGATAAGGACAGATCCCCTTTCTCCCGGAGATTTTTCCATCCCCATCCTTGGTGTCATTACAGGGTATTGTCACGCAGCCTGGACCCTGAGAGAATGTTCTCTCCGGGGCTGCCTTGTGCTTTGAGGGTGAAAGCATAACACAAGGCTCAAAGTGAAGAAGCCTGCGTACTTGGTGGGAATGGTCTGCCTTTCTTTCCTGTCCATTGCTGGTAAATGAGGGCAGAGGGGTTGTGCTAAATGCTGCGAAATCTAATTACCACTTGATTTATAGCCACATTCACACCGTGGCCAGGGGCGAGTTCACTGCTGTGAAAACACACGCAGTCCTGCGTGCCTGGAATGCTCTGCTCCCCTCTGCCGGCCCCTGCAGTTGGTGGCTGCTTTCCTTGGCAAGAGCACTGGGCCCACTCACAGGTCCATGGCCCCAGGGAAGCCAGGCGCAGGCTCCAGGCGGACACGGTGCTGGGCCGGGCTAGCTTGTAGAGCGCCTGAGAGGAGCTTGGCACTCGCACGCAAACACACACACACACACACACACACACACACAAACAAACAAACATGGTGCATTTAGGCAGCTGAATGCAAGGTTTTTGGCAAGGCTGCTCTTTTCCATTTCCTGGATATTGGGAAATTAGATCGTAGTTTATTTTCCTAAGAACTATAACTGGAGGCTCTGCCCTTTTAATTATTCTTATTTCTTGTACTGTTGTGATTCAAGCTTTGAGGATCCAAATTTTCCAAAACAGACTGTTGTAAATTGAGAGTCCTTCTTTTCTGACCTTCCCACTCCTTCCCAGTCACCTTTTAAAGCCCCCGGGAAGCCTTGGAAGCTCGGAACCATAGTGCAGCTTCAAGGTTCAAGTGCACATGTTGGGGTCAACTGCCGGGGACCCCAGATTCCACCACTCACCAGCTGGTAGCCCCGAGAAGGTGACTGACCTCTCTCTCAGCTTCCTCCGCTGTGAAATGGCAGTAGTATCTGCTTCATAGAATTGTTGTGAGGATGAAGTGGTTAATGTGTTTTAGCGGGGGGCCAGGCACAGAGAAGGTGTTCATTGGAGGTCAGCTGTTCCTGGGCCAGAGCTGAGTGAGACTCACCTCAGGCTTGTGTTACTTCTGCTCCCTCCCTCAGAGGTGGCTGCCAGACTGTGTTGCTTTGAATTGTCATATGTAGTGTCACTGGGATCACTTTGCCCCATGGGGACAGGTAATTGATCACTGGTATGTTTTAGAATTGTTTGCATGAGGCTTTATTATTGTTCTTTAAATTCTCTACAGACAGAACCCTCCCTTACTAGCTGCTGGGGCCAGCTCCTACCTCCTGTCCCCTTTTGAAGCCATAAAATAGTTATTTTTATTTAAGAAGAAACTGAGTCTTAAAGAAATGAAGTAATTTAACCTAAACTTGTATAACTAGTAAGGAACAGAACAGATATTCAAAACCAAGACTGTTCTTAAAGTTTCCATTGACCTCAAGATGCTTAGCTGTGTGTTTTTAAGAGTAATATACAAGTCAGTTAGAAAAAGAGGTAAGTGTATATATTATATTCATATAAAATGCATATTAATTTCTTCCAGAAAATTGCTTTATTACAAACATGAGACAAATAAAAGGAAAATTGGTCAAGTAAAAGCAGAAGAGGCAAAAATAAAGGTTTTAAATGGGTATTAATGATGGCTAACTGTTTAAAATAAGCTTTCCAGGGGCCTACAAGTAGAAAAAATTATTCTCAGGTCCTGATAAAGTAATCTCATGGATAATGGCACAATATGACATTAAAATGAGTAAACTATAACTGTCATAAGTTCATATGGAATCGAGTCATCATGTTTTCTTTATAAATACGTGGCATACTACATATAAATAAGAGGTAGAAAGGTTCAGAAGAATTTAAAAATAATTTTATTAGGATATCAGATCAGTAATAAAATCTTTTTAAAAACTTTGTAGTAAGACAGTGTTGGTAATATTGTTTTTTTAATACAATATGGGTTTTTTTTTTAAGTAAAATTTACAAATCTTAAGTGTACAGTTCGATAAGTTCTAACAAATTATACACAGTCATGGCACCACCCTAATAAAGGTATAGAACATTGCCATCACCCAGCAAATTCTCCCTTGGCACTTTCTAGTCAATTCCTCCTTTTCCACCCCAAAGAAGAAATCATTGTTCTGATTTCTATCACCATAAATTAGTTTTATCCGTTTTTAAATTTCTACAGTTGGGATCATGCAATAAATACCCTTTGTGCTAGTTCCTTTCCGTCCATGTCATGTCTTTGAGATTCATCCTCGTTGTATCCGTAGCTCGGTCCTTTTATTCCGTTGTGTGCGTAGACTGTAGTTTGCTTGTCGGTTCTTCTGTTAATGGATGTTTGGCTTGTTTCCAGTTGGGCATTTTGAATAAAGTTGCTATACACATTGTTGAACAAGTCCTTTTGTGGACGTGTGTTTTCTTTTATCTTGGATGATACCCCTGAGTGGAATCTCTGGGTCATAGGGTAGATGTTTGATTAACTTTTCTGTTAGCAGTGAGTGAGTTCCAGTTGTTCCACATCCTTGCCAACATTTGGTATTGTCTTTCTATTTTTAGTGATAAGAGGGCTATGAAATGATGTCTTTTTCTGGTTTAAATTTGTATTTCTCTTATGCCTGGTGACGCTGAGTACCTTTCCATGCACTTATAGGCCTTCATATTTTCTACTTTTGTGATGTATCTGTTTAAGTCTTTGGCCCTTTTTTTAAGTTGAATTGTTTGTCATTTTGCCTTTTCATTTTCTTAACAGTGTTATTTGATAATTCTTTTAAAGACCAATTGGTAATTTGTTTTTTTATAGTTAGTGTTTTTTGTTAGGAAATTAGGAAATTTTTACCTACTTCAAAGTTGCAAAAATATTCTCCTGTTTTTTTCTAGAAGCTTTATGGTTTCAGTTTTAAACTTTTATGTCTATGATCTATCTAGGTTTATATTTTTGGTGGGAGGTAGGGGTGAAAGTTGACAGTTTTCCAAATTAATATCTAATTTTTCCATCATCGTTGGTTGAAAATTCTTTTCATTTTCCTTTGAATTGTCTGAGTTCATTTGTCAAAAATCAGTGGTATATTTGTGGATCTGTTTCTGGACTCTCTTCTGCTTCATTGATCTAATTCTTTATTCTTATTAATACCACAATGTTGGGATTCCCGTGTCTTTATGGAACAGCTTCCTGTCCTCTGTGTGGAGGATACTTTCTTTTCAGTGAGAATGCAGATGAACCACCTTCTAGGTTCCTCACAGTGGATCACATTTCCACCAAGTGGGAAACGTCCCTAATCTGAGATTCTGACATGGAGTTTTGCAGGTGGAATGTGTTATGCGGTTGAATGACTGCAGTTTGTTCAGATATGAAAAATTTGGTGTAATATGTTCCATTTCACTGTGATTTAGGTCAGAGAATAATGCTGAAAAGAAATATGTATGAAGGCGTGAGCGAGCAGACTACAGAGGAGCCCAAAACTGGTAAATCAAAAAGGAGGATAGGCTAACTGAAATTCCAGTTATTCTCACACTGAGACCAACCAATGTTTAAAATAATGCTTTAGTATTGCATTTGCTTGGTTGCCAATGGAGTATTTTTTTTCCTGTAAAATACCTTCTCTCCAAAGATACACAGCATCAGCATCTTTTGGAAGGACTGAAATTGTTGTTTTTCAAAAAGAAAAAAAAAAGAAGAAATTCTAAGTTCCTTTGCTGCAAATGAGGAAATTTTAAGAAAGGGAGTAATTACAAATCAAAAAAAATCTCTTTTCTCCATCCTTCCTCCCTTGGCCTGTCCCAGGCTGGTGTTTAGGGCAGGAGACTCCGCCCGTTATGCAGGACCCAGGCTCTCTCGCCTGGAGCGTCTCAAGGAGTGGGAGTATTCATTCTCATCAACTGGACCGCTCATCATTTCTGATGCAGGACCCAGGCCTACAAGGTTTTCTACTTACTTTACCCAGAGAAGCCAGGATCCACTCTTTTGTGAGAATGAGCTGCACCCATTGTAGACAAAGTGAAATTAACTAACCCCCCACATTTTCCCCCTTCCCCCACCTTTCTAGGATAATGGAACACCAGACACCATCTTTTTAAAGCCTAGCACTGACTCAAATTACGGATTCAAATTGTTTTTCTTCTTAAACAACAATAAAGACAAATGTGAAGATGATGCTTACCCTTTGGGTGAAGATGATTAAAACGAAAATCTTCTTTAGTCTGAATAACATCAAGCTATCAAGTGGCCGCTTTGTGTCACTGCTCTCTGGACTCCTGTGGTTCTTTTCCACTAATCTGTTAGGTACTTTATGCTGTTTATTCCTAATACAGAACATTTCTGCAATGTTAATTTAAAAGCCGTGTATATAATTTAGGATACAAAGCATTTTGTAGGCTTGACTCAGCCTTTATGATAAGAAACCTTTGTCTTGTGCTATTTCATGTAAGAGGAATTTAAACTGTCCCCTTCATTAGAAGACCTGCCTGCAGTGGAATTAAAATAGCTTCTCCCTGAATGGGAGCACTGACTTGGCAAAGATCGTGAGCAGTTATTCGAGAGGAATGTAATCGAATACTTGAAATTTAAATTAGCTTGTAATCTGACTTTGGAAATAAAGTCAAAGAGAAACCCAAGAAAGTTTCCTTAAGGTGAATTAATGTCCTTTAAATCACTTGCAGTTTCAAATCTAATGACATACACATGATACAAGTAAGATGCAATGAAGCTTATCTTTTCCATGGGCTTGTTTTCCCTGATACAGAGTTTAGAAAAGGTGCCTTACATAGAGAGAACCCACATCTGCAAAAATGCCTTTCAGGGACCAATTTGGCAGCATAGTGGTTAAATTTGTGCGCTCTGCTTTGGTCACCCAGGGTTTGCAGGTTTGGATCCCAGGCACGGACCTAGCACTGCTCATCAAGCTATGCTGTCCCACATAAAATAGAGGAAGATTGGCACAGATGTTAGCTCAGTGACAATCTTCCTCACCAAGAAAAACAAAAAAAAGCCTTGCAAATATCAGCAGAGATTTACAAACTGTTCTGGTAACATTTGGAGGAAGAACTTTTTTCTTTATTGTATCCCTAAAGCATACATTATTAACCCAACAAAGAACCTCAAATAAATGACAAAGATTTTCTTCTTCATTTAGAAACTATTCACATATTCATATTTCCAAAGGATTCTTTCTCTTCAAATAACTTCTTCCTCATTCTTAAAGGACTTAATGTGTTTTCTGTTGCAATCACTGAGTGGTAAACATTTCAGGAGACTAACACTTGTTAAATGAAAAAGGTCCCATCATTACCGTCACTGCCTTTCACAGGATTACATAATGAAAAAGTTTCTTTGCTATAAAAGAAACATAGAAAAGGATCTCTACATATGAAAATAGAAACAGGAGAAATATAGGGAATCTAGATACAGAAAACTAGTCACCATTTATGAAAAACTTATTCAAAAAAGAAATTGGGGTATGATTATTTTCAGTAGGGAAAAAAAGTCTTGGTTTTATAGGTAATTTCCCACTTAACCGTATAGATGGAATAGAGCACCAAGGCAAATTTCTGTTAAACAAATCCCACTTGCACATTAATTTCTATTGTGGAACTTAAAAAATTGGTCCCCAGATATAATAAAATTACCTTTAAAATGTATACATATAAATGGAAATATCTTTCTGACAAAACCATCAAACCGTTATCTATGAATAATACTGAGCTATGGTTCATAAGATTTTAAAAACGTAAAAGTAAAAATAGAGGCAGTATAGGCAGCCATGCTGGAGGTGATTCCTCTGCTTTACTTTTTTAAACTCATCTTCCACTATGGTAAAAGAAAGTAGCAATCCCTAATACTTCAGAAACTTGCCACAGTTCCAGTCAATCTTGAATCATGCTAATGTTTCTAACTTTATAGCCAAAGAAATTATTTTCCATTTTCTCCGTCACTTAAATTTACTGGCTTCTTTATAGACGTTTGAACCTGACCATATCTTCCAAATGTCTAAGAATGCCCTTTGGTAAAAGGAGAGAGTTATCCAAATAAATAACTAAGGAAAGGAATATCTGAGCCCTCCTTAGCGATGAGGACTCGTACCAGGGCCAACAGAGACTTGCCCTCATGTCTGATAATCATCAGTAAATTGATTGACAATCCGGGCTGAAGTTTTGGTTCCCACCCTAGTGGTTTCACTTATGACTGGGAATGATGAGCACATCAAAACGTTGTTTGCTGAGGCTGCCACTTACTAGCTGGTTAGCAAAGCTAAGCTATACCCTGTCAGCTGGCTGTAGGCCAGATCCTATGACCAGGGCCCGAGGCAGCAAGAATCTCCAAGCCTGAGGCTTTAGAGGGGCTACTCATTAGAAATGTGCCAGCCACGGTTTTTTCTTTTCCTTGGGTAAAAGTGGGGAAAAAAATAGAGTTTTAACAAATAGTTTATGTTCAGTGTTAGTGATAACACAGTAGAAAAATTAAACAATTCAGAAAAGTTAAACCATGCAGAGATAAAAACTATGCACATTGTGGCATTTGCCCTTTTTCTATATATATATTCACAGAGCTATATGTATATATATAATAGAGATAATTTTAACAAAAATGGAATCATAATATACATCGATTTATGACTCTCACTTAATATTCAGCTATATTTCCATTTAATAGTCTTCTATAATATCACCTTTGATAACTGCATAATGTTCCATATTTTTATTTATACATCATCGTTTATTTAACCAATTGGCTATTGTTTAATGTTAAGATTTTCAATTTTTTTTTGCACATATCTTTAATTACTTGTAAGGTTTTTTTGCATGTGATCCCAACTATTTCCTCTGGATTATTTTCCCAAAGTGAATGGCCAGGGGTAAAGAGAGAGACATTTGTAAAATTTTAAGAAGCTTTTCCAAATTGTCCCAGGAAAAAAGTTGTGCTTTATTTAAGTTCCAGAATTTCTAGATGTTATTAACAAACTCTTATCCGTATAGCATGTTCCATCTGGCTTGTGCTCTGGACGTGATGGTTATATGTTTACATCACGTACTTCTTTTTCTGGGAGAGGGTCAGTTTTTCTAATAACGATAATATCATTTGGCCTGGATGTTTTAATTTTGCCATCAGCCAAGCAAGGAGAACATATATAGAGTAGTCCCCCGCCTTGGAATGTGGGCATATGTTCCAAGACCCCCAGTGGATGCCCAAAACCATGGACAGTACAGAACCCTATATACATACTGTGTTTTTTCCTGTACATCCATACTTATGTTAATGTTTAATTTATAAATTAGGTACAGTAAGAGATTAACAATAACATATTGAATAGAACAATTAGAACAATATACTGTAATAAGAGTACTGTAGATCTTAGCAACCTCATCATAGGATTTTTTTTCTTTGCTTGTTAAGCTGAGAACTTTCATCTTTTAGAAAGCACTTAAAGGAAGCACTTTCCAGCTTCTTTTTGGCAGACCCAAATCCCCAGCATCACTACTCTTGTGCTTTGGGGCGGTTATTGAGTAAAATAAGGATTACTTGAACACAAGCACTGTGATAGCGCGACTGTCGATCTGATAACCGAGACAGCTACTAAGTGACTAATGGGCAGGTAGCATACACAGCACGCATATGCTGGACAAATGATTCATGTCCCGGGCGGGACGGAGCAGGACAGTATGAGGTTTCATCACAGTACTCAGACCGGTTTGCAACTTAAAACTTAAGAATGGTTTATTTTTGGAATTTTCCTTTTAATATTTTTGGACCACAGTTGACCAAAGGTTACTGAAACCTCAGATAAGAGGGGGCTTCTGTAATGTTTACGAAATGCTGGGCACTCCCTAAATGCTTTCTGTGTATATTACCTCATTTAATCCACACATCTTCATCCTCATGTTACAGAGGAGAAAATTCAAGCATATAGAAGTTAAGTAATTTACCCAAGGTTACCAGCTGGAAAGTAGCTAGATTCAGATAAAATATAATGGGGTAGACTGTGAGAAGTATATGGCGATATTGTTCTAGCAACATAATTCCTCCCAAGGAGTATCATTCAGGAAGTAACCTCCAAAGTTTTGATATGACCCTTTCAAGACAACTATCCTTTCACCTCTACTGACTTTAAAAGTTTCAGGAAGACCCCAAATGAATTTCATAATAAATTATGTTCTGTAGTTACATATTTGTTTGGACAAAAGTCTGAGCTTTCAAAGTTAGTAACGTTAAAACATAATTATGAACATTCGTGCCATGCATACTTGAAGTTTTTCCATGAAGCTTTTGCTTAAAATAGCCACATGCATTACTCATGCAAGATTATATACCTTGATGTTGGGCTGCAAGTGTGGAGATATGTCCAAGAACTGGTGCTGATGTTGTACAGAACTATTTAAAATGATAAAAAGTTCATTTAACTGAAATGTGTAGGTCTTCCACTTTGGCAGATAAAGTGAAAATTTAGGACATTAGTCTATTTATTGTAATTTAAAGTTTTGTAGGAATCAATAGAGAGAGAGTCCAATCCTTTTGATAGTACAGAGATGATTTCTGAGGTAAATGCTTCCCATCCTAGAAGATGCCTGTTCGCGTTCAGAAAACATGGTATCATCTGAGAACAGAAGGGAAGCTAAGTGGCTCAGGACTGCTGCTACAACCTAACTCATAGCTCTTATTAGATAATAATATCTAATTGTTTATTATATTATAATATCTATTATATTATTATATATAAAATTATTTAACAATATCCCATTATTATGCCCACAGTAATTAATTTTTTGTGTGTAGGAACAAACATGGTTTTAGTGAGAAGAGGAGCAAAATAGGAGCCAGTTGAGTCTGGAGTCCCTGAGCAAGTCCTGTAACCATCCCAGGCCCCTTTTCCTCATCTCTAAACTGAGGATGATAATAATAATACCTCCCTGACAGCATTTTGGGGAGTCTCAAAGCAGAAAATGCATGTGAAACTTCCTTGTCAATTTAAAGACTCTGTTCAGGTTTAATCATTGGTGGTGTTTTATCTGTCTCCTTCCCTGGTTTGGAAGGTCCATGTCCTCATCCTAGCACAGTATTTGACAAATGATGAGAGCTCAATAAATACTAGTTAAATGTCATTATGAGCAGAGGGAGGAAGTATGTAGATAACAAGGAACCCTATTTGAGAACTGAGTAAGTTCCAGGCACCAGCACAGGAGCAATGGTAACCTCTCAAACATGGGGTGTTGCCATGCAACGGGCAGCGTTCTCTGTGCTTTACAGGTAATTCCTATTTAATCATCACAAAAATCTTGCGAGGAAAGTTCTGCTGGTATCATTTTCTTGCTAGATGAGGACAGTGAGACACACATGAGGTTCAATAACTTGCTCTCGGGTGTTGGAGCTGGACGCCCTGTGGTCTGAGTCCAGAGCATGCCTGACTGTGGGCCGGCGCCTCTGGAGCCTCCTTGCTAGCACCTCAGTGGTGAAGGCGCTTGTAATTATCTTCAGGTTTTCGGTGCCCTGCACGTTGAAAAGCACTCGTGTTTCCTGAGTAAAGACATGAAATCCTTTCAGTTTCAAGTAATTGTTTTTCTTGTGGCCAAGAATCTTTACAGACCACCCTGAATGACATATATATTAAGATTGCCCCATTTTATGTGGAAAGTCTGAGTGGAAATACAATTTATGGAGAAAAAGCAATATACCCATATATCCATATATAGAGGACAAGTCTTCCTAACACAAAACTGTGGTCTTTGCTCCTCTGCTCCTCCCCGCTGTGAGAGTCTAAAGCTGTCCCCAGTTGGGACTCTATCCACCTTCCAACCTCCTGTCTTGCTCTGGGTCCCCAGGAACCTGTGTCCTCGATGTCTCAGGTTTGTCATTGGTCGGTGGTGGTGAACACACTAGAACATTAGGACAAATTCTGTGTTTGAAGAAAATGCCTGCCACAAATGCCCCAGACAGCATCTCAAGGTAGACCCAGCGTGGTGGCTCCCCTTTCTGAAACCCCTGCCTTCCTGCAGGCCCGCAGGTGCTTCCTGCCTCCCTCACCTGTGGCTCTGTCAGGGGAGGGCCATATCCCAACCCATGATCACATAACGGGTTCAATATATATTTCCTGAATTAGTGAAGCAATATCTCCTTAGTGTTTTAGGTTCTCAAATAACTCTCTCTTCTCTGTCCTAAGCTTTTATTTCTTAAGAGCTACAAGCAGGATGCTAAGGATTAATCTTATTCATTATTTAAAATCACTCCCATTAAGATATAAATCACTGATGTCTTAAACCACCACAGTGGCTTTGTTGTTATTAAAGAGAGTTGTTGGTAACAGTAATTTTTAATTGGCAGAACGTCCATTCATGCAGGGCTCTCTGCTGTCCACATGCCATTTGGACATGCGTGTTCTGAAATCAACAACTGCTTACACATGTATGAAATGTCCATGTGCATCCTACCTTATCAGCTGAACAAACCCATGTTTGACTTATAGACCTATATAAATATAAATGAAAGGATGGTGGCAGTTTTTATTTCTGGAGACTACAGAAGTCCTTGTATTATGCAGTGCTTAAATTTGTGTACAATGAGAGATTTTTTAAATTCCCTGTAATTGATTATTTGACTGTGTAATTAGGAAACAATTATTTGGGTAAAAATGAGCTGTTCTGGAAGGCAGGTGAATCAAAAAAGATGCTTTCCTAAGAATACTCTGTTCATGAGATGCAGAATAAAACAATCTTAATGAAGATTTTTCTGAATCGAATTGTTTGTTAGGCAAATAAGTGTGCTTTTTGCATCAAAATTTCAAAGCTTTCTGATATTACCCTAATTGTTCAGTTTTCTCAGATTTTCAGGGAAAAGTCATTTTTGCACTACTGTATTCCAGCTGTCTTCTTAATTCTGTCCACCTGCACAGAAGCACCTCTGTGGATTCTTAATTTGGGACATTGTACTGAATGCTGTGGTTACCATTTGTTTAGTAGGGTTGAGAGCTCACCTCCAGGGCAAGAGTCTTGTGTACTTTTATAAGAAGTACACAAGACACTACAAGATGCTCAACTGGATTATAAACCGAGCCCCACAGAGGAGACTCAGGTGATCTGCTTATGCAGCCTGGCAAGATGATCGTCCAAATATAATCATCTTTCTTAGTGGGCAGCTTCCCAGGAGGCCTGAGAGCAGACTTGCCCAATGGTGTTCTGTGCAGACATACAAAGGAACCTCTGAGGCCCTATTGAGGCAGTGGGGTCACTTCATGGTAAACAGGACAGGATGCTAAGAGTCTGAAGAAAGAGGGAGATGAGAGCTGCGCATGGCCTTTGGAGCAGCTGGAGTAATTTCCAGCAGCCTAATTCAATCGTTCCCAGCCCAGCCACATTACAACTGCATTGAGTGTCCCGTATGCCACGTTCTCAAAGAAAGAAAGAAAGAAAAGAAAAGAAAAGCCGATGTTTGGGTGTTAGGAACAGAAAAGGAAGGGACACCAACTACCCTTATGCTTTTTCACTGGTTGTCCTACACCCAGTAACCAGAGCAGAATTCCATAGCCTGGGCATTCTTCTTTTCCTCGAAATGGGGTGGGTGGCATGCTAGAGATCCTCGCATGGCTTTGAGGGAGCCAGCTGTTAGCATCTATGCCCAGCTTCTCGTGCAGTAACTTCCTGTTGGTGGCCTAAGGAAATGCTACAAGTTGTCTATCCCAGCACTTGCTGGCCCCCACTCTCTGCGTGGGCTGGGTTGTTTGGCTTGTCCTGGACCATCCTGGGCTGCTGATCCCTGCTCCCTCCTTTGGCAGAGCTGGGAGTAGAGTTGAGCTGGGGCTTCCCCCAGCCAAATGAGAGAAATGTCAGCCATGGTGGCCCAGCTTGTGGTCAGGCCTCCCCATGCCCAGGTCCGTGTTCCTCAGAGCAGAAGCAGGCCCCCTGGGTCCCTCTCAGCAAGTTGGAGTTTGATAAATAGCTGAAATGGAGACACTCTTAGTCAGAATCTTCAGACGAGTCTAAAGTTATCTGGGAGCCATGGGCTTAAACAGAATCGTTTTTATTGTGTGAACCCTGATTTCTTTTCCAAAGGAAGAAAACTCTACAGTGTTCTGTATGGAAATTCTTGATACACAGGCTTTCCTCTCCTCACTCTCCAAGGTTAGAGAATCAAACAGAACTTGGGGAAACCCATTCGGTGAGGTAAGCTGTTTCTGTGGTGACTGTCTGCTCCTTCTTGGCTGTTGTAGGAACTGTGAGATGTACACATTTTCATTCTTTTCAAGGAAGGATAAGTGAGGGTTTTGATTTGGAAATAATAAGAAACTATTACTAGAAAGAACTGGAAGGAATGCACCAGCAGTCAGATTTCCAGACAGCTTGGACCAGACCCTTTTCCTCCTCTCATGTATGCAGTTTGCAGCTGTGTGCCCCCCCGCCCTTGTGTCCTCTGGCTCCCCCTGGCCTCTCCAGGACCTTCACAGCACTCAGCCCTCACCCATGCTCCAGCCAAAAGCCTGCTTCAGCCGCAGACCAGACTCTCCACCCAACTTACGTGCTTTCACAGCATCCTGCATTTCACAGCAGTTTCGTCTACCCTAATTACTCATTTGTTAATGAATCACTTAATGTTTATCTCCCTCGTTAGAATGGAAGCTCCACTAGGAGTCTGAGCACGGTCTCACTCCCTGCTGTGCTCCCAGTGTCCACCACAGTCCTTGCACGTAGTAGATGCCAAAAACTATTCATTGAGTAAATGAATGATTTTTCAGAATGAAGGATGAGTTGTCTGAAGTTCAAAGACAAAAGTGCTATTCCAGAGGTTAAAAAAATATATCGGCTCACCTCGCAGGGTGGCAATGAGACAGATCACCAATTAACTGTTACTTAGTTTCAGAACTAATATTGGTTCTCAGCATGTTGACAGATAAGATCTAAGAAAGGACAGTTTCTTCTTTCTCTTAGAAAGCGTCTGTTTAATGTCTTATACAAAACAGGCATGAGACAAATTAATCAAACAGCTTTTTAAAAGTGCCTTTTTTTGAGCTAGCAGTCTGTTAAATGAAGAGGAAGGCAAAGTGGTTGGATGTTTCCTAGATAAATGCCTGGAAGTGTTACTGGTCTGTATCCTGACAGCCTCCAGGGAGCTGTGCCTTAGGCCAAACCACTGAAGCCAGTTGCTCTTAGAGTTTTCGCTCCTGATGATGGTGATTGCGCTTTGATAATTCACATCGACGAGGCTTCGTGGTAGCACGTGCAGCAGTTATTTCCTTCAGCAGACTTGTCTCCATCCTATTTTCCAGAGTTTGTGGATGTGTCCACAGTTGTTCACTCTTGAATTTATGGGCCGTGAGTTTCTGTGTTTTCCCTTGAAGTTTATGGGCCATGCCATTCCTCTCACTGGTTTATTTCCCAAACAGATTGTGGTGCACAAAGATTGGAGGATGAATACTGCCCTTTAGTCAATATTTCTTTTCCATGGCTACTAATTAATCCCTGAGAATATTTGGTTCCTTAGAGTAAATCTTTATGGCTGTTGAAGATGTCAGTGCTTTGTAAAGGTTTTCAAATAAAAAGCAAGGCAAAACAAAACTACCGAAATGAGAAGTTTGCATATTATCATTGGATTGGAACTTGACTAGTAGAACATACCAATTTCTGGGAATTAGGAAAAATAAATTTAACAGATTAACAGATTTGATTAAGGTCATCCCAGAACTGTTAATTTTGCAAAACATACCAAGAAGAAAGAAATGACTTTAAGGGAAAACAAATAAATAGGCTGCAGGGACAAAGGTTGTATTCAACTAGGCGTCTCTCCCTGTTTCACATAAATTTGTCATTTTAAATTTAATCAACCTCTTCATTATAGACTTTCCTCAATTTATATTCCATAGGAAACACTTTTCAAGTGTATAATACCATTTAATCTATTTTGCAAATTAATGAAAATTAATTATGAGACCAGACTTCCTAAAAATTCCTTTTAAGATTGGTTCATATAAAATTAATTGAAATTAGTGACTATTACATATCCAGAAAGAAGTAGGTGAAATAAGTTTTGTTACTACAGTGAATACCAATAATGGTTCTGTATGATTAATCATCTGCCGTTAGCTTGTCACCATGAATTATTTCTAAATGGTGTTTTTGACAAAGCTGTACGATGGAAAAGTGTTTCGGTACTTCTTTTTTGAGTAGTATGGTACTAGAAAAGAAGATAACCAATATGGTATGATGAAAAGATCACTACTGTTAAGAATAGATTAATTTAGAACTCACTCTGTTCCAGGCCTGGTGCTGTGTGCTTAGTACTTAATAGCTCATTGGCAATAATCCTGCAAGGTGTCTCCAGTACTGTCTCTGTGAGACACATAGGAATCCAGTCAGTTGCCCAAAGTTACGCTCGTGGGAAGTACCTTATCCAGAACTCAAATGCAGGCAGTCTGGCTGTTAGAATGCATGCTTTTTACCTATGCATCAAGCTGCCTCTCACAGGATTTGGCTACTAGAATTAATTTTACCATTAAATTGTGCAGTGGCCAAATTTTTTCCTGTTCTTTAAATATATAATGTAAATATGGTATTGGTAGTATAAAAATTAAAGGCTTATGAAAAACTCAAGAAAGGTCAAAAGGCATACAAGCAAGTGTAGTATACAGATCATTTACTTAAAAGATAAATTTTAATATGTGGAATAAAATCCAAGATTTTATTTTTCACTTTCCCCAAAATTTGTGGGCATGAATGCTTCTGAATCTGACCAGGAAAGTTTATATTTTGGTCCAATACATTATTAGACTAACTGTATGGTCAAGTCTGGCTTGATTATCATAAATCATAGAAATGAACAGAATTTACTTTAAAATTTTATAGATGGTGGATTTCCAAATTTTTCTTAGCTAACAGTTTTAGTCATCTTTAGCCTCAGAACCAGATTCAAAACAAAATATCTTCTCTGACAGCTGGTCATCATTTTATGCTTACTCTAGGCAAATTATTTAATACTTTACTTAAGATCGTAAAAGAACTCCACAATGACTTTAACTCCATAATAATTTTACCTGGATTCAAGAGTGGGCAAATTTCTTTAATTTTTGCTTTTACAGTGACTTCTGATATCTCTTTTCTGTCTCTGGTAACTCTGAATTATTATTCATCACTGTAGTCAAGATTATGATTTTTGACACCTTGATTAGCACTTTTCCACTCTGGATGGAAATTTGCATGGTATTTCAAACTACATTGAGAGATTAATTAGCACTTTAGGACAAATAAGTGGCAAATTGCTAATTGGGATAAATAAAGTGAGACAGATTTTATAGCACTACCGCTAATGTCTTCAGGGTATCGATTTTATTATTTATTCCCCAGTGCTAGAATCTGTTAAGTTTAAGTATGCTGGTGGTACTGTACATTGATTTAACCACTCTTTGTTTCTCTAGATTGGCGGAAAAACAAGAATGCACTTTAAAAATCACTTATAGTTTATAAGGTGATACATTAATCCTCAAAATGACAGGAAATCAAGATGATTTTGTCAGTGGGTTTAATTTATTAAAATCTAATTTGCTCATGTGCTTTGCTCCAATAGCTCTGTGCTAGCAAACTAGCTATAATTAGATTAGCAGCCAGCTAAACGCTGGTGACAGCCTGCGCCTCAGAGAGCATGTGCTGGATTCTGCATGAGCCTCTCCTCATTGGTTGCTAGCCTTGCTGCTCGCTGGTTTGATAGGTTTCCACAGTACTCTCTATGCTGCATTGGAGACATAGATACAGAGATACTCGTCTGTGTTCTTGCAACGGTGGGGGTGCTTAGCTGGTAACGTTAGAGAAGGAACAAGGCACTGAAGAGAAGGCGTTCGTCTTTGTTGTCAGAGCATCAGCAGTCTCCAGCTGCCCGCTGCCAAAGGAGATCAGTGAAGAAGTTTCAGTTCATGGTAATTACTTTGAGTCTTTATCTCGCAGGAAGAGCAGGGCCATGCATGAAATGAAGCGTGTTCATCATGTCATCTGTTTAATTTGATCTTGCTTTTGTTAATATCATGCGTATTCCAGCGTTCCATGCTAAAATGTGTTCTCCCGGAAAAGGCTTGGCTGGTAAACAGCCACCGTGTTCATGAAGGACTATTGTTTCTACCTGGATTCAAGAGTGCATGTGCTGGGGAGTGATTCTTATTGGTTCTCTTCTGTTTTGGAAAGCCTGATGTTGCATCAATTTGGGTGTCTTTGGAGATGCGTTTCAGTATCCGGTCGACTTTGTTTGCTTTGAGACCACACTCTCTTGAATAATGAGCAATCAAGGAGAGTTCAGAAACACACTTTAATTAGGACAGGGCAGTGATCCTCCTGAGTCGACAGAGGGTCTTAGCAGAAGTAATGTGCTATTGTTTCTTCAAAAGATGTGGGCAGCCTTCATTTTGGATGGTTTTCTTTGTTTCACCTTTTGTAGTTCTCATTAAGCCTTTTTAATATAGAGAATGTTAGAGTATCCCATTCTGCCAAAAATACTTACAGGTGTGTATTCAGAAGTGCCAAGAGAATTTTTGACTCTGGGCTTTGTTTAAAGGGACGTTGCTTTTGGAGTGGAAGTGAAATCTCAGGAAGGTGGGGTTCTACCCACTTAGACGGATGTTTGACATTTAAAAATTTCTGTTAATGGTCACGTGAATTTTTTGGCAAATCAAACAATAAATAATCTTAAGTTCTGTAATAAAGATGGTACATTCTGAAGGAAAAATCTTTAAATGGCCAACGCTGAGCTTAAAGAAACCCAAACAAATGCCATGCGAGATTTTGCTTCTCAGTGTACCTCCTCCATGGAGTTCTATTTTATTCCAGAAGAGCCCCCTGCTACCATTTAGTCCCCAGACTTAAAAATTGATGTCCTGACCGTATCAGACTGTGGGGCCCACAGAAACTTGTATATTGAGTCAACGGTCACACGGCTGGCAGGCTGCCACCATGCGTCTGGTATCAGTGGAGAGCCCTGCTGATAGCTGAAAGCTGTCGGGAATTAGTTCCCTGCTCCTGAAAAGCCAAACGATGCCATTGAAGTATTTGGTTGAAATAACTCCTTTGGTTTAGAACAATATGCTGGTTAAGAGGGTTCAGTATATTCTTTGGTAGAGGAAAACTTCAGAATATTAGCAGTGCCTCACTCCCCCTGCCCCAAAATTCCCTCCCTAATCCATCCTGAGGAGTGGTAAATCGTCCAGTGTAATATTTCTCTCAAAGAACAGTTTTAAGGAAAAAAATAAGGAATATTATGAAAGTTTGTCATTTGTTGTAATGCAGTATTGTCTATAATTAGGAAGTTTGAGAGTCGTTCGTTGCACCCCAGTGTCTCTATGACTTTAAGCAATCTGCAGTGTTTTCAGTGTTAAGATACCATGTGTGGCGCAGTGAGCATGGGAAGGGTCACTCTGCTGAGAGCACTTGCTTCCCATTTGGACTCGCTCGCTGCAAACCACGCCTTGTCGGATTTCAGAAGGTGCGGAGCCATGGGGGAGAGCGCAGCTGAATAGTGTAATTTTGCTCTTCTTCCCATGTGCAGACCCCGCCTTCATTCTTTGCCTGATGCGCTTCCTGCTGCGGATACGGAGAGTAACCTTTCTGTGTATCAACAGTTAGTCTTGGACACTCATTTTGGGAAGAATAAATTGATATAATTCTATAGTTGTCTCTCCCCCTCCTTCTCTTGATCTCCTAAAATCCTTCCTAAATTATCTTGGTCTTAGAGAATTACTAAGAAGTAGACTGCCTTAAAAGTAAGTTATTGTTGTCCAACATAAACATTGTCAACCTTCGGTGAGCAGACCCTGTTAAGCCGCGTGTCACGGAAAGCTTGGGAAGTAGTTCTAAGTGATGACTCTCAAGGGCTGGATCTTAAAAGACTTTCTGTATTTAGAAGGAACTTCTTACAAGTGTAAATATCAATGTGTGTGTATATTGTGTAATATACTGTGGTATCCCAAAGGACCTCTCAACGTACATACTAAAGGGGCATTTTTCTAATAGCACTAAATAGAATGTTACTTACATTTTTGCAGAGTAACAATATCTGCACTTTTAGCTTCAGATAAATCACAGCTTAACTTTTTTTTTAACTACATTAAGGGGAATCTTTATTTATTTCTGAGAAAAAATAAATAAATTTCTTGGACACTGAAATTTTTTTCTCTTCCCTTCTTCTAATTCTGTAGCTCTTTACTGATGAGAGAATGACATTTCTGACCAATCAAAAATAGGTCTATTGGCGTGAACTAAAGTATAAAACATAACATTTTAAAAGTAAAACATTATCTGCTGTAAGTGATACTTTCGAGCTTTTTCTCTTGGGGGCTTATAATCACAGCAGGAAAAACGGTAATCAGTTTAAAAATGAAAAATCATTCCATACAGAATATGATGTGCCACAAAGCAACTTGGGCTGAACAAGGCCTGAAAATAATTGTGAAAAGGAAGGATGTAAGAGTTCCAGGGGAATACGTATAGGTGGCTTTGTGGTTTGTCACTTGGGCATCTGTGATATCAAAAGAACTGAGGGATATCTGTCATTAGCAATTGATAAATATTTCAGGGTTGACCCTCCAAAATTTGCCTGGATTGGAAAAATATTTGAAGAAACATTAGGCCTCTCATCTAAGTGTATTTAGTTTTTCTTTCATTATTTTATTCTGTAATTGTGGGTATCTTCCACGTACTAGATTCTGTGCTAAGCGTTAGTGAGGGAAGATGGAAGGCACAGCCCGCCCTGCCAGAAGCGGCCTGTTGAGGAGGAGAGACAGCAAAATAAATAGTAGGGGTGCAGGGAGCAAAACAGAGGCAATTAGCTTGGCCATCCTAAGGAGAGGTGACCAGTTCTTTTGGAGGAGGGTGCCAGGGAAGTGTGCAGGAACAGAGAGAGTAGTGACCAATGCCTGTTTCCCATCCATTTTGCACTACATCCACTACTGTTAATGTTAAGTAAGAGTTGGTGAGGACCACAGATGTCTCATATTCTATATTGATTTTTGGTTTCACCATGTCATCTTATTTGTGATCTCTAATAAATTTAATAAATATGAACTGTCATTTCTTTTCTTCCTCCTACTACCTCTTTTCAGAATACACAGCACATTATTCCATGGAAGTATTTGTATTTTAATGGATTTACATCACATGGGATTTGAAAACTTTTTTAAAAAGTACCCAATAATTTAAAAAGGCATCTTAAAGGAATCAGAAAATTCTTTCATTACTGTTGTACTCTTAAGTAATTTAATGATTACTCTGGAACTATTTGCTTTGCTTGGAATTATCATTTGCTATTAGATGCCTGTTGACTCTTTTATTTAGTTGACTTTTATTTATGTTGTATGTACTCATTAAAGACAAGCTTATAAAATTTGGGTTTGGATTATAACACCTGCATTTAACCTTACTGTGTTTAAGGCCTACTGCTCTCCTTATACATTTAATTTAAATTAGACATATTTTAAATCTTGCCAAATTTGGAGGGCAAGGCCACTTTACACATCTCATATTTGCTTTAGATCTTGCCGCCAGTAAAATGTCTACATGAAAAGAGACTCTGCCTTTCCGATAGTGCAGGATCCTCCTAATTCTATAGTGTTTTGCCTTAGTCAGGCTTCCTCACTTACTTTTTCACAGCTCGTCCTTGCCCCATCCTACTCGCTGAGTTGGAAGTATCATTCTTCAGAGCTGATTGCCAAAGCCGGCAGCTCTCTGACCCTGTGGCCTCTGGGAAACAGCTCCTTTCTCTTTTCCTCGTATCTCTGATTGTTCCTTCCCTCTCTCCTTTTCTACCCCCATTTTAAGTAGACATTCTGCAAGGTTCTGTCGTTCATCAGCTTCCCGTCCCCTGCTTTCCCTTGGTTGGTTCATCCATTGCCACAGACTTAGCTGCCACTTCTGTCCTCTCATGTCCCTCTGCTCCAGCCACACTGGCCTCTTGTGCTTTCTGCCTTGGGGCCCTGGCTGTGCCTCTGCCTGGAATGCACTTCCCCCAGTAGAGCCGTGGCTTATTTCCTCACTGCCTTCAAAATTTTGCTCAAATATCTCCAGCTGCCATCCTGGTGGGACATTCTGAGTTAGTATCTGTTGTATTTAGTCTCCTGTCTGGATTGTAAACTTGGAGATCAGAGATTTATGTCTTAACTCCCAGAGCCTTGAACAGAACTTGGTCTGTAGAATGTGCTCAGTCAGTACTTGAATGAATGAATGAATGTTGAATGAATGACTACCAGCATGGGAGTGTTACAGTGCAGGTGAAGGGTGATCCCGTGGCTGTCAGGAGCTCTGCCCCAGCCAGCTGAGTGGTTTGTACCGAGCCCTAGAGCCTAAATGGGCCTCTGTTTCCTGTTCTGAAATGAGGATTGTGTACCAGATGGGCTTTAAGGCCCTTTGGAATTCTTAACACTCTGTCCTACCTTGGGGAGACTCAAACTGGTGACGGGCAGAGCAGCAGTTCCGAAATGAGATGATGTTGTGTAAACCTTTATTTATATGACTTCTCACAACTTGATGTTTTATATTCTTTTTTCTGTATAATTGCTATCTGTGGTTAAATGTCTCCTTTAAAAAAAATTTGAAGTGCGCAAAACACTTATCTTCTGACTGAAAAAGTATGTAAAAACTAACAATTTTGGTTAACTAACATGTTTATCTATTTTTTAAATTTGTTAACCAATTTTTAAAAGAATCATCACTTTCTGTTGCTATATATAGTATTTAATAGCCTGCCTATTTTTGTCAATTACAAAGGCAGTCGCAATCTTTTTCTTCTCTATTTTTAGATATTTCGTGCTGCAGAGAGTACTTCAAGACAGGAAGGATTCCCTGTGTCTTCTGCCTACCTTCTCTAAAATCCTCATTTCTCTTTCAAGTAAGTGTACTGCTTTGCTTTGATCCATTCTGAGCAGAAGGTATTGATTCACTCTGAAAACTGGTGTCATTATTATGTTAAGACAAAGAGGGTGAGGTTTCAGATATTTCGCTGTTCAACAACAACAACAAAAAAGAGTCCCACCTTTGAGTCCACTGCCAGAACCACAATACCAATAATGGTGATTTGCTTTGCCAAGGGTTTCCAATGATGTGTCTTCTATGTATCTGCTAGTATTATGCTTTCTTAAATGCTGTGTTATATTTATCAGTAATCTCTCAGGTATTTAGAAGTGCATGGATTTGAAGACAAAATTAAAAAATGAACATATTTACACTCCAGTGAGAAGTACACTGTCTGTAGTTGGGGAATGAGATGGTGTTTTCTGACAGGCCAGATAGTGTGGGACTGGCAGCAAGTGCCCTGGGAGAGATTTTTGCAGTATGGCCTCCCAAGGGAGGCTGTGTCAAGAGGGCAGAAGCTAACGCCAACTGGGAGACAAACTGAGAGGGTAGGGCAGGTGTTGGAGGACAGCCAGCGGACTTGGGAATGTGCACACTCCATGGAAGACACTACTGGGTACTTGGCCCCACGTCCACACCATTCCCGGATTCCTTTCTAGTTTCCACAAGCTGATGGAAAGCGTGGAAACATCCTATAGCCAGATCCATCTTCCCACGAAGGAGCTGAGCAAGTAGATGAACAGTTGTCAAGGTCCAGATGGTTCCTCCCTTTTACAGAGGGGCTGGGAGTTCAATATCACCAAATGAAGAGGTTGGGAATGTTTAGGAAAATGGGAGACAGCTCTCCAGTCTCCAGCAGTAACCTGAGGAGTGGTAAAGAGCAGCCCTCATGAGAACATACAGGCTTAACCTTGGTGCCCATATTCCAAGTGATCACATGCTTTGATTTGATTGACAGCCTTCGTGAGCCTCCTTTTCAGCATCCATATGTCGTGTGGCATTGCCTATATAGTATGCCATGCATTTTATAGTTGCATATAATTATTATTGCATTATGCAGGACATTGTTAGGTAGAGGTTAAGAGGTTATTGCTTTCCAGGAACCTCAGACTCTAACTTAGGCTGACAAGTAAGAATCAACCTGTGCCAGGTGGAATTCTTCAATCTGTGGAAAGAGAGGAATTAAAGGAAAAGCCAACAACACCCCTCAGTGATCCACCCTGAAATTTATCGCTTTTATCACCATATTACTTTATTTTCTTATCCCAGATATAAGATGTTCTGATATGAAAGCTTGGGCTCTGGTTGGCTAGAAGGAACTCAGCCTCTCCCATCCCCAGGCCTTACAGAGCCGAGCTTGTAGAATTGCAGCTGAGCACAGGTGAATTTAATGGGGAATGCCTTCTAACGGGCTGTGTTCTCTACTCTGCGTCATTCTGGGGAGCCCATCCCTGTCTGCCCTCAAGTGAGGGGGTTCCTGGGACGTGGGACGTATAGTGCTAAAAGCAGGAAAATTCACCAGTAAACCAGGGCCTGTTGGTCCCCCTTCTGATTCCTAGCAGCCCTCCTCTCTGGTACACAGCCGTGTGAGGTTAATGCTCACCAAGCTGGCTCCTGACAGCAGTTGAATTTGCCGCCCTAGTGGCCAGGAAGGAACTGGGGTTGAGTAGACGTGGTTCTAACTTCAGCTCCACTGCTTACTAACCCTGCAAATGGAGTTGACTTCTCTGAGCCTCTGCTTCCTGTATACCAATAAGAATAACAGCAAGCCAATAGGAGTTTGGGGAAGGTTACATGACAGCTCTGGGAAGTGCCTAGCACAGCATAGGTGTGTGAGAAGTGGGGGCCCCTCCTTTCCCCTCAAGACGAACTATTTAGAGAAGACAGTCAGTACCTTCACAGGCATAACCATTTTGAGCTTTGTCAATATTATTATTTGGCTAGGTCCTGCATCAGAAAGATTAGCAAGATTTCAACCATGCGACTCATTAGCATAATGTCAGTGGGTTGTAGACACTAAATCTTGGTCCCTATATCTAATTCTTAAATCGTGTCAGGTCATTGTGTGCAGGTCACTTTCTGTTGTTTTTCTATCAGTTTTCCCATAAATAAGATAGAAATATTTTTTTTAAAGTGCTCTAAAGAATGTTGTGAAAAGCCGAGTTTTTGTCTTATTACCCAAATATTTTCAACTGTTCCAGGCGATTATTGTATTTAAAGTTCATTAAAACTTTGTTTTTTTCTAAGTTCTTAAATTTCAGATAAATGACCTTGTGAAGACATATAACAATACATATTATTATTGTCATTAACATTTTTCATTACTCCTCGTGCATTCAAGATTATTTTCAGAGTACAAGGTGGGTCTTTTTTTTTTTTTAAGTGGTTCCCTGTTTAAGGAAACTAAAAGAGAAGATAAAGGCATAATATAAAAAGACCTTGTAATGTTCTTTTCGTCAAACCTCTGAGTTTTTTCAACTCAGGGTTGAAAAAGTATACTACACTCCTGTGTAGTATATATGTAAGCCATCTTTAAAGGAATATACAAACGCCAGTTTCTGTGAGTTACTCATGTGACTGCAATTGCAGGAAATAATTTACAAGGTCCTTTTGTTTCTGATTTCGTGTTATCTTAATCAAACTTAAGTAATTGATAGTTTCTCCTGGAAAGTTTCCTTTTAGAAAACTTCTCTGGGATGGAGTTTTGTTTTTTATATTGTGAGTGTTAGATACTTGAGAAATTGTTGGGAGTAAAACCAAACTTTGCACATTTTTTTGTGTGTTAAATAGTCCTGACCAAAAAATATATGCTAGTTTTCCCCAAACGCCTTTTTTTTTCCATTTTTGTGTTTCCTAAAGCTGGTCCTCCATAGCGAGTGATTTGTTCCTTGTCCATGACTCATCCACCTTTCACGCCAGCATCTCTGACTTTTGCCTTTTCCGAGATCAGCTCTTTGCCAAGCAAATGACTCAGAGCTCAGGTTCCACAATACCGTCAGGTGTGGCTCCTCTGAAGCCGTCTCAGCTGACTTTGAGCAAGGTCTCCCTCAGGAGCCAGCTACAGTAATGAGACCCACTGGGCGGTCTAACCCAGCCAGGCTTTTGACCTTGCTTGCTGGTTTTTGAAAAAAGAAGAGGAAGAAGAGGAGGCCTCGTCTGGAAAAAGTAGCTTGGTTTTTAGTTGTTTTATTCTCTTTATCCACAAAAATCGTACAGCCTTCTGGAAGGATAGATATAGAGATACTCATCTCTCTAAAATACTCCTATACTTAGAAAATATAATTCTGTTTTTGAAGATTTAACATATATTTAATACGAAGTTCAAGAGGCCATACTTTAAATTATTAAATTACCAATTAAGTTACTTCGTATATTTAAAATGCTATTTTTTTAATCAAGTGAAAGACAAATTTTGTGTTACTGTGGAAAGTTTTTGGTGGTGGTTGTTCATTAGGCTGTCACAATGTCAGTTCATTGTCAGTGTGGTCATTGCTTTGTACAAAGAGCAGCAGAAAAGTTAACTCCATCATCTGTGGAAGGCCTGCTCTAGGAGCACTGTGCTGGAAGTGTGCTGAACTCAAAAAAGTAAATTGGCCAGAGTTTTACCCACAGAACAAGTTTATTTGGGAACAAGTAAAAGAATTGCAATTCAGGATATGCACACTATGGCGGACCATCGGCAAATCCAGAGAACAAAGGAGGGGCGCTTGCTTTTACAGAGAAAAAGGGGAGTTGGGAGAGGCTGTAATAAATGAAAACTCAATTGGAGGAAACTGGGAGGCCAAAGTGTAGAGGCTTCTCATTGGCTAGGTTGCTACAGTCTCTCATTGGCTGGGCTGTTGCCAGGCCAGGGGGAGAAATCTTCCTTCCTCTGCTAGATGGTAAAGTGGAAAACACCTTCCTGTTGGAGATGCAAGCATACCTCTCTTCCTGTTGGCAGTAATTGGCAACTTATGCTAGAGTGTGAGAGCTCCCCCTACAGGTCTTCCCAACTCTAATTTAGTTGCGATTTCTTCTACTAATTTCACAGACATCATATCGCTCTTCAGTTTTCACTTGCCCTGCAGAGAAAGTATTAGAATCTTCTTTGTGTAGATGAGGATATAAGAACCAAAGAGGTTAAACTTCATTCCAAAAGGCAACCATGTGGTAAGACAGACGCTGGGTCTAAACTCCAAGTTTACCCCAGGCTCTTCTATTAAACCCCTTACCAGACCTTTCACACCATTTGATTTCTTTACAATGATGGAGTCATAAATGGAACAGGAAAGTTGGTTGAGGGAAATTGGGCAATGGGAAAGGTGGAGTGGAAAAGTTACAGGAAAACATGGATGTCTGCTAGAATATTAGAATGATTCCATGGAAGTCTTCAATTAATAAGAGAACGGAAGAGACCAAACATTGAGGAATGACAGAAAGAGACCATAAGAGCACACACGTTAGAGAGAGAGGAGGACACGTGCAGAGTGATTGCATTTGTGCCAGGAGAAAAACTAGAATATCAGGATTTTCACATTTTATGTATTCTCCAACCTGTTAAGTGTCTGCTGCCATCATTGGTTTGGATTGAGAAAGCGTTCATGTGTTCTGACTGCTCAGAGAAGTTCAGAGAGAGACCATGCTCCCCAGGACCATGTGATTAGTGAGCACTGGAGTATCCTCTCCACGCTGGTCTCTCTCTTCAGTAGCCTAGTGCTGTAGTCTGAATGTTTGTGTCCCATCCCCCCAAATTTGTATGTTGAAATCCTAATGCCCAATGTGATGGTATTAGGAGATGGGGCCTTTGGGAGGTGCTTAATTCGTGAGAGTGGAGCCCTCGTGGATGGGATTAGTGCTCTTATAAAACAGGCTCCAGAGGGATACCTTGCTCCTTCCACCGTATGAGGACACAGTGAGAAGTTGGTAGTCTGCAGCCCAGAAGAGGCCCTTCACCAGGATGCAGCCATGCTGGCGCCTTGATCTTCGACTGCTTCCAGCACTGTGAGAAATAAATGTTTGTTGGTTTATAAGCCACCCATCTGTGGGATTTTGTCATAGCAGCCCGAACAGACTAAGACACCTAGGATAAAAGTATGTTAAATATTCCATTCTGCTTTTCTTTTGTGTATCTGTGTTCAGAGATGCAACAGAAAACCTGAAACATACTCTTAATCCTCATTTCTTCTTCTTTGAGAACTCCTCCTACTTAGCAGGGGAGGAGATGCTGCTTTCTCTGTGCATGGTCTTTGGGTAGTATTTGGACTTACCTACTCTCACAGCTTCGCATAGCACTGGTCCATCATCGTCCTGACATATTTATCTCTTGACTTTACTTGAGTCTGATGGGTCTAATTCTCTGTAGGAGACATTTACAATAGAGCTCAGCATCATCCTTGGTCAAAGAGAAGCAGTATTCACCATGACAGTCAGTCAGTCCTCGGGAAGGAAGCCCATTGAGTGACTCCCGGTTCTTTACTGCACGTGCCCAATCAGGCATCAAGCCTTGCTGACTTTTCCTCCGGCATCATGCATCATTTATTGGTGTTGCCATCTCTTCATCACCAAAAAACTCCGTTACTGACTTAAGCTTATGCTAGTCAGCCTGCCTGTAGTCTCTGCTCTCAGACCAGTCCATTTAGTAACCAGAAAATTCTTTTACAAACACTCTTTTCATTGTATTACTTCCCTGCTCCAAAACCCTGTTTCCCCCCAGTTACCTGTAGATCACATTTAAATTCCAGAGCCTGCCAGGTAAAGCCGCCTCTCCACTGGGCTCTCCACATTTATCCAAAGTCAGTAACCATTATTCTTCTCATGTTCTTCACACACCGGGCTCATCAGAGTTTATGTGTTTTTTCTTGCCTGGAATTCCTTCTCAATTGCTTTCTCATGAAGTCCAAAAGTTCCTTTCAGCCCATATCCAAAGTTACTTTTTATTTTAAAGAAAGCTTTTTAAAGCAAAATCCCAGAATTTTTACTATTCATTCAGTGAACAGGTTTCTTCACAATTTATGTACTTTTATAAGTAGTCTTGAAATTATTCTTTAAGCATTATATGATTCTCAAATTATATGATAAATTCATTAAAAAAATTTTCCTTAATGAAATCGTCCCATTCACAACAACATGGATGGACCTTGAGGGTATTATGTTAAGTGAAATAAGCCAGATAGAGAAAGATGAACTCTGTATGACTCCACTCATAGGTGGAAGTTAAACATGTGATCAAAGAGAACAGATTAGTGGTTACCAGGGGAAGGGGGTTGGGAGGTAGGCACAAAGGGTGAAGTGGTGCATCTACAACATGACTGACAATAATGTACAACTGAAATTTCACAAGGTTGTAAACTATCATACTCTTAATAAAAAGTAAAAAAAATTTTTTTTTTTTCCTTAACGCTGTGAATGCATGGGCTTTCAATGGTTTGAGAAGATGAATAAACAAGCAGTGCTCTTCCAAGCTACCTCAGGCATCCAGATAGTGCACTGTGAGAACATGGGCTGGGGTTGAAATCCTAGAGGAGATTTTAGGTCGTTTTGCAGCCTTAGCACAGTTCTGTGAGCTGATTAACTTTCCGAGGAGTAGGAACGAAGTAATTTACTAACCTGGGAAGCTCTTCATAAAAATTATTTTATTCAGCAACACAGAAGGGAAAGCTGTTGTCAGTTCTTAAATATCCATAATAGAGTGATATCTAAAGTGACATATAGAAAACATAATCAGGAGGAACATAGCAGCATCGCCTCTGAAGGGAAAACAGACCGACTGACAGCAGGAAGCACAAGCAGAAACTCAAGCGAAACCCCGCTCATTTGTGAGGCCCGTTTCAGATTTCCCCTCCTGTGTGAGGGTTTTCTTATCTGGAAATCTCCATTTATTCAGAATTTACATTCTGTGGGTTCATAGTCCCTTAAGGCTCTGAGTCCATAGTCATATACTTTTTTCAGTCTCTGGGAAGGTAAATGGCACTTATCATAATCTGATTTATGTTACAATAAGTTGCTTCTGCCTCTTTCTAGTAGATTATAAGCAGTTTGAGAGTGAGAGTTATGTTTTAACTTTTCATCTTTAGAATACAGCACAGAATGTAGCAAACCGTAAGGATTAAGAATGGTTTGTGGACCTTTAAAGGGCTGAAGGACTTTTTGTGCATGTAAAGGAAAGTCACTGTAAGTTTTTCATCTGCCTTTTTATAAGCTCTGATAGCAGCATCTACAGATATAAGACATGGCGACACGGGGAGTTAACAGGGGCAGTGGTGTCATTTTGCTAAAAGAGTGAGAAACAGTCTGCTTGTGGAGAAAGGAAGGAGAAAACAAAGTCAGAAACAAAGGAAGAAAAGAACAGGAAAAATTGAGTTGTTTGTAGTTGAACATTATGGTATGGAATTCTAAGAACTTGAGCTTAAACTCTAATCAAAGTAGGGAATAATCAAGGCATAATTAGTTTTATGAAAAGGCTCTTTAAATCTGGACTCCTCAACTGCATTTAAAATACGGTTTTATTTACAAAATGAAGTTTAGATACAGTTCTGTTCTTTAGCTCTAATTGAGTGTTCCACAAATTCAACATTCAAAAACTCAATTATTTGTGATTGGCTCAAGTTCAATAATTGCCTTGATTCTGCAGTTTGGGGGAGGTACCACCTCAAAGGACCACACGTCGGAGCTGATGAAGGATGGAGAGTGAGCGCAACCATCCCCCACTCTTCACACTCACCTTCACGTCCTGTCTCTGTGTTAATCCGGTCATCATTTCCATTGAAAAACGTCTATCTGGGGGGCCGGCCCGCTGGCGCAGTGGTTAAGTTCAAACGTTCTGCTTTGGCGGCCCAGGGTTCGCCAGTTTGGATCCCAGGTGTGAACATGGCACCACCTGGCAAGCCATGCTGTGGTAGGCATCCCACATATAAAGTAGAGGGAGATGGGAACGGATGTTAGCTCAGGGTCAGTCTTCCTCAGCAAAAAGAGGAGGATTGGCAGCAGATGTTAGCTCAGGGCTAATCTTCCTCAAAAAAAAAGAGACAAACTCTTTTCAAGCATCACTTAATGGCAGTTGGCGTATAAATAGTGTCAGTTTCTAATTTTAAGTGATTTTATAAGATTCTCATGCTTTCTTTCCATCCAGTTAGCAGTGGACTTGAATCTCAATTTTTTGAAATATGACATATTCACTAAAAGCTTAGCACCACATACACCCTATCACTCTCCATCTCCTAGGTAAAGAGGGGTTTGTGAAACCTCACTCCTCACCTGTTAATGTTGATTACTTCTCCAGAGGTTCCTCTCAGGTGCCAGTGGAGTTTTTATAATGTTATTACTGGGCAAATTATGGTAAATAGCCACCAAGTAGCATTAGATTCTAAGCACAGCACAAGGAGTAGCTCCTACCCTCTGTTCTCCCAGGACACCCTCGAGGACACTGTCTTACAGGTACGTCAGCGTAGTCATCCCTGATCATATGAGGCACACAGGTCGGGCAGTCAGAGTCGCGATTGAGGCCTGCCTCCCTGACCCCAGCCCACCGCCGTTTCTGCCTCTCTCTCAGGCTCTGCTCTAAACCTGGCAGCAGACAGCAAAAATAGGAAAAAGCAGGGCTTTGTTTTCTTTTCCTCTCTTACTTTTATTTGTAGTTCATCATTTCATGCTGTGTTTTTAAGGAAAAAAATCTCCCCCTTTCCATTTTTGGTCATACCCTTCCACTTAGCCAACCAAAAAATGTTGGGAAACTGATACCCTTATAGATTTAATTTAAGCTTTTGACCATTGGCTTGTCATGAACAAGAAAGATTTGTGCATTTGTTGAACTCTGGCCCGGAAAAGTTTCACATTAGTTGTTTTTAGAGAGTATAATGAATTTTCCTGAAATACACCTGGCACATGTATTTACAAAGCATTTCAAGACTATGTTCACTTTCTCCCCCACCAGGCGTATATTTTCTGTGCTTTGACCGTTCCGCAGGACTTGGCCCTGTTATGCAGTGTGCTGCATTCTGCTTTCATGGAGCTGTTGATTCCTCCCTGCATTCCTTGTGTGCTGCCCATTTGCACATGTGGCCTTGCCCACTATACTGGGGTTTATCAGCTGTGTGCAGTGATCGCTTTCACAACTGGATCTTCAGCCCTTCTCAGGTAGTCTCCAGGAGTGCTAGGCCGAGGTAAATTGCCTCATCTGGAGCGTTTGAGAGCATCTCTCTCTTAACATACTTTGGTCACTAAGCATTTGACTAAGAGATGCTAATTTACGATTAAGGAAAAATATATGAATATGTGACTATAGGTCTCCCATTAAGAAACAGGAAATTAAGAGATCACTTAAGGACATTTTATGCCAAATTTGCAGCATTTTAGAGTTTCTTATTATACCTTGCTAATGATACTTGACATTATACATGTTTGCAATGTATCTTATTATCTTAAATACAACTATGTTTCCAAGCTCAATGATCATTAGACATTTCCCTCCAATCGATCTCTTATTTTTAAGCCTTTTGAAACCTGGTTTTGAAGTGCTATTTGAAGTCTTCTTATGTTTTAAACTAAGTAGCCACTTTATTGGCACTTAGCCTTGTACGTAAGTAGGACTACCATGTGCTTTTTAGGATATTTCATAGAAAGTGCTACTTCTCTTTTAAACTTGTGCATTGTTGCTGTGATGTGTAAAATAACTTTACAAACTGCGTCTTTTGGTTTCCAGTCAGTAATGGATGGTGATGCTCTGTGAGTACATTTCAATACTAATATATTTCCCAGGGAAGACAATGGAATGTAATAGCTCCATAGTGTGGTGACTTACATAATGTTGCACACGTAGAACAATGTGGAGCTGGTGTTTTTCTTGGCATTTATTGGGCGCTTTGCAGGGCCAGTCATGGTGTCAAGTCCTTTATATGCGTCATCTCCCCTGATTCTCACAACAGGTAGTTGTTGGAACAAAGCAGGTAATCACGGGGCGAGATTTGAGCCCATGTTTTTCTGGCTACAGATCCATCCTTCTTACAAACCTTGCCAAAATGTGTCGAGTGTGATAGTTTTTGTGCGCCAGGTGTTTCTCAGTCTTTGGAGGTAAATGCTTTCTTCCTATTTAGAAACCATATTCTTTTGACAGGTTAGATTTACTGAAGGTTTGTCTGAAAAAAAGAACTTGCTGTAGATGCCAACGAAGACTTCCCCTTCAGGCTTGTTTATTGGATAGTGGCCCCAAAGAGACCAGTGCTCTCCATCACCTTCATCCTCATCTGGGAGCCTTCAGATGGGTCTCCTAACTTCTGGGACTCAGGTCACAGGACTCTGCGCCCAGCTCTCTCATTTGAGGCTATTGATGCAGCAGTAGCAATTTGCCTTCTCCTTAAAGACTTAGACATTTCATAAAGCACTTTCACTTCAACAGCCTTGAGGAGTGAGGGGGAACTCTTATCTCAACTTTTAGATGAGGCAACAGAAGCGTAGGAGAAAAGTGACTTCTCAAAGTTTCATTGCTCACAACTGGAAAAGCCAGAATACAAGTTCGTCTGTCTCCTTCTACATCACAACTCCAAATCGAGACCTCTGTCGGGGGGCAGCACCTCATTTGCTCATCAGTAGAATGAATGAATTAAACTTCACCAGTGGCTTTCAAACTCTGTTCTCTGGAGTACCAGAGGCTTCAAGGCCAGCAGGGCATTGAGATTGCAGCCTCTGCGTTAGCCAAAACCACCACATCTGTGTATTTTACATACTGAAGTTCCACATAACCTTTACTCTAGGGAAAGCTTCTGGAGCTAAAAAATAAAGACTCCTGAACATCAAGGTTCATATTATATTCTAAGCTCTAGCCTTTAGGGGCTTGTGCCAATTAAAAAAGTCAATGAAATTAATATAAACATGAGAGAATTGTCAATGGGAAAATATGATCTGCCTCACAAAATTAATTTGCAGCTTTCCAAAAATACATCTTTTGGGTGAGGCCCAGAGACTCCCCCAGATGCAGAGCTCCCTAATGCCTAGTTCAGTGCCAAGTACCTAGTTCAAGCCCCAGTCCTGCCTGGTCTGGGGTTTTGCAGCTTTCCTCACCCACTCCGATACACTCCGCACACTCCAGAGAGTGCAAGCGACTTAAAGCCAGGTTGCTCACTGCACACCACCCTTCACTGGCTCCCATCATTTACAAGGTCGAGTTCAGGCCCCTTGACTTGGATGAGAGATTCCCTGTAAAGGTCTGTCTCCCTCTCCTGCTCTGTCTTTCTCCCTCATGAACTTTCCCTGTAGGACTGTGAAAGGACCCACAGCCCCTGTGAGTACCGGGCTCTCTATGCCTTTGGGCTTGGGTTTTTTCTATTCCTGTGCCTGGCACTTGGCCTCAGGAGTCTGCTCAGACTTCACTTCTTCCAGGATGGCTTCATTGAACCCTTGGGCTCTGTTATGTAACCCCATGTACCCCTCTCTGATAGTTTCATAGCCTCTCATGTACCTTCATCTCCACTCTGAAACAGACCCTTTCAATTCAAATGATGTCTCTTCCCTCCATCTGTGATCTCCTCAGTGACAGAGCATAGATTTCAGTCATTTTTATATACCTCATGGTTAGAATAGCACCTGGCTCATAGGAGGGGCCCAATAACTGTTTGCCTAAATGAAATTAAATGGAACTATACATTTTATTGTATATATTTTAAGCACTGCACAGAATATAAAAGATTTTATGTATTTTACACCTTTTATAGTATGCTAGGATTATAAGTGATTTCATAATTAATTTTAAAAGATAATCACAACTTTTAGTTTTTCTGTTAAAATCTCATTTTACTATGTGCATACATATATTTAGTGAGTCTGTATAAAACAGGGAATTTCCACACCTTTCCAGTCACTCCACAGCTGCTTTCATTATTTTACTGACTTGATGAATTCCTAGTCGCATCAAGGCCCAAATGATGTTTTCAAGTCATATATCTAGTTTAGAACTCCTACGATAAAATGACATTTCCAGACAGAATTCTCCGTCTTTCATAGTTTGTCTGACTTCAAAGAAATATTTGTCTTTCTTTCCATAATACGTTGTCTGTCTTATCTTCATTTTTGAAAGAGATTTGAGTGGAGGGATTGTATATGCTTCTTTTTATGGGATTCTATGAATATGAGCACTTAGTTTAATAAACCAAGTTATATTTCCCAAACTTTAGAAAGGGTTATGATTCTCAGTTGATTGTGTGCACTAGACTTTGTGTGGAAGTTCCAAGAACACCGTACCCCTTCAGCCTGATGCCCTCATCCTTGGTACAGCCTCATCCTCTGAGTGAGAGCAGGAGGGCACGAGAGTTATGACCGCCTTCCAAGGGGAAGCGATATTTTGTCCAAAAACCATCAAGGACAGAGTTTTCTGCTTTCCATACTAGCTTTTTGATCCGAGGGCTTACAAGGTGAAACCCATGCACATCAACTTGCTGCCTTGTAAATTTGATCCCTTGTAAATCTGCGACATTTTTGCTTGTTACAACAGTTTTATATTCTCATGTACGTAAATACTGCCTTTGACAGGAGCAGAGCCTCGTGCCATGAATATTCCTTCAGCAGTGGTGAGAACTCTGCAATAAAGCTTTGAAGTTTTAGGATGACAATCAAATGGTCCAAAAAAGGGCAGAGAGAAGCTAAAATAAAACCTTCACAGATGAGTGGTTTTATTTCTCTTCAACTATGTGGTCCTAATACTACTGCCTTTGTGCATCGTCCACATGAATTGGTGAACTTTAGTGTGCAAGGATGATAAAGTATTTCGTCAGTTGAAGGTCATCTATGGCTAAGCTGTAATTTCTACAGTTCTGAGAAAATCAGAGATCTCTGTCAACCTTATCATTTGCATTGGGGATCTGTTTAGATGTTTAATGCTTATTTGACTGCTGCCTTCCTCAGTTGTAGTGCTTAAAATATGGTGCCTGAGATTCACAGTAATTTAATTTTGTGGTTTGACTTATTTGTGGGTGCCTTAGTTTTATGGTTCTTGCTTTCCGCGGAAAAACATAATAGAATCTGAGCTCAAAGCCATTACCTTCTACTACCCAAAGTGCATTTCTTTCCCTGGTCATTTTTTTCTGATTAGCACCCATAATTTTAGTTTGCAGTTTATTCAGTTGGATGTGATAAATGGATTAGTACCAAAATAATTATTGACAATTTCAAAAAACACTTGCAGGGGGAAAACGGTAAACAGTCTAATGATGCAATGACGATACAGAGAATTTAAGAAGTAGCTATAATATGGATGCATTGATGATAACTTACTTCTAAGTTAAAGTTACTCATTTTAAAACTTCACATTGTCCTTGTTTATTTTTGGATCAGGAGATCATCTTTTAGAAGAAAGCATTTCATAGAAGTAACATACCACTGAAACTAATTCTTACTTTACAAACATATTTTTGCCATTATGGAGTCTTTCAGAAAATTTTATTCTTTAGAAGTATGGTTTCTGCCCTTCTCCCCAAAAATGTCATACATTAGCAAGATTCAGTAGCAGAGCTTCAAATAACTAGTTTTATTCAAAATAAAGGCTAAGGTATCTGTACGCTCCTTTGAGAATCTCAGGATTGTCATCTCATCATTTATACAGATTGACTTGAGTTTTTCCCCACAAAGTCTAGCAGAGGAAACTGCCTATTTTTTAATATTAACAATACTTATTAACAGTAGTAATTATAGCAGCTAACATTTATTGATGCTTGCTATGCTTTTTGCCCCCTTTTAAGCATTTACCTGGATTTTCTCACTTAATCTTCACAACATTCCCTTGGTACAGATGCGGAAACTGGAGCACATGAGTCCCCTCCCCATGGGACTGCTTTCTGCTTGGGTTGGCCATGCGTTGCAGGTTTGTCGGCGGACTTCACCCTCCTAGGCAAGGGCCCTTCTAGTAAATCGTATCCTTTAGTTGACCACACAGTCTCTGTAGTGGACCAAAAGTTAATGCTGTTCCAGAAGGTAAACACTGTAAGACAAGAGAGAAGGGCATTTTCGTGCTCATCTCTCCAGCCAGAATTATATTTGAAGCAAAGCAGAATGACAACATTTCCTTTCAAAAAAAACCCCCAGCGAAGGCGCCCTTGTTCAGGGTTTTGTGGCCACTCAGTTTCAGATGATGGAGCATCTCCTGCACTTGTTTCCAGTGGGACAAAAGCCTCTCCCTCATCCTTGCTTTCTGCTTGATTCTTCTCATGATCACTTGGTCGTTTTCACAACTCAGTTGTCCAGCTGGTGTTCATGAGGCCCCTGCTGGACAGTAACCACTTGTGCTTCATCTACTTGAAGGGTGTTGCCCATGTCCAGCTTTTTGGCTCAGCCCCTCCTCTCTCTCAGGACTCAGGATCAGAATTTTGTAATCAGGTGTGCTGAGACTCACATCATGAATTAAAGCGAAATTTGTGGATGGCTTTCTCACCTCCATGCCTCCATCAGAACACATGCCTGATGGTTGTTCACACACTAAAGAGTAGAGAAAAAATTTAAGCTTAGGTAACTTGTGAACATTAATGCCATATGCAT
Organism: Equus quagga; assembly: GCF_021613505.1. Taxonomy (NCBI): domain Eukaryota; kingdom Metazoa; phylum Chordata; class Mammalia; order Perissodactyla; family Equidae; genus Equus; species Equus quagga. The sequence goes on from NC_060282.1 coordinate 57,573,850, forward strand.
TCTCATAAAAATAAAAATCCTCCCCCAAATCATAATTGATAGTGACCCTGGAAACCCAACATGCAGATCCCTCTTCTCACGTGGTTGCTGAGTTATAGGGAACGTGTGAAATGATCTCTCCATGGCAAAGGAGTCTGTTACCATGGAAACACGCTTACTAGTTTCTAAACCCTTCTGGCTGGTTCCAGGAACATTAGCTCTATTCTGATATTAAAAAAATAAATCTAAGATTAATATCTGGCTTTTAAATAGTTGTAATTGTTGAAAGAAAAGCATTCATTTCAAATTACACATAGACCCTTCTCATCTGGAGAAGTGTTACCTTTGATATTATTTATACTGGTATTTCATACAGGCAGAGTGACCACTGCTGGTGCACTCACATCTGTTGCTGCTAACTGAGCCTTCGTTTTCCATATTGTAATTTGGGGCTTGGCATTAGATTCATCTGGGAGAACATAATTTTATTTAATCATACTTTACTATTTATGTACTATTTTTCTCTTTTAAATCTCTGCTTCCTTATGGAGACATGCTATATTTGTCAAGCCTACTGTCCCCGGACAGACAGGACGATTAATTGTGTGCTTTTCCCGTTGTCAGGAGATCGTGTGTACAGTGTCTCTGTTCCCACCAACTTCTTAGTTTGAAACTTGGAATAACATCTAAAGGAAGGCTCCGAAATATTCAAAGTTTTATAGTAATGAATTGTACTTAAATATTTAAATGTAGTTTTTAAAAGTGAATAGTTAAGTTTAAAAAATTAAACATTTGACTCATTTGCAGTGTTTAAATATATTTTTGAAACTGAGCAAAGTAAGTTTGTTTATTCATTCTGTTTGTTGGGTTCTTGCTTAATATGCAGTACACTTCTGGTCCTCCCTCCCTCGTGTCCCTCAGGGTGGATTTGGTGCTCTCATCGACCACGTTTATTTGCAGACGTTTATTGTGATTTTATATATGTGCTGTTAAAGTGTTTAATGTATGTGGATATGAATACTGTGTAATACACACACACATATACTCATATATATATATATATATATACACACACATATCTCGAACTGTATTGTCCTTTCCTTTCAGAATAGACCTCATCTATTTCTTATGTATTTTCTTACTATGGTATTTCTTAATATCTGTTTTCTTTTCTATTGTGTAGCATGTGGTATTACATGTAGGTGGGCCGAATGAAGGCTGTGTGTTTTATGTGCTTCATTTTCATTTAAAAAGTTTTTGTTGATTTCTTTCAGTCTCTTCATTCTCTCTCCTTCTGCCTGATTGCTAAGCTTTCAAAAGTATTACCCTTTTGTTCTAGTCTAGTCACGTTTGTGAATGTCCATGCTTTCTGCCTCTGGAGTGCTCTGTCAGTTGTGTCTGGCTAAACTTTACCTTGCCCTAATCCCTGGCCCTTGTCTCTTTCTTTTCTCTTAGAACTTAGATTCTAGGAAAATCTTTTAGAGTCAGGGATTATATATAAACTCTCTTCTCTAGGTTCTGTGTAAAATCCGGCACATTTACCTTCAGAAACTATAAATACTGACATAGCACCTCTTAAATTTTAATCTGGTGCTTCCTCGTATACTTTGAACAGTCATTAATTCAATTTTGGGTACTTGTAGTTATTCCCATAAGGTACATTCTGAAGGTGGGCGGGCTCCTTCAAAGAGAGCAATAGGCAGGTTGTTACATTTTGGTTCTGTTATCAGTTGAATACATTTCACATATTGTGTTAGTCTGCTAGGGCCGCCTTAACGAAATACCACAGGTTGAGCAGTGTAAACAACAGACTTTTATTCCCTCACAGTTCTGGAGGCTAGAAGTCTAGGTTCAGGTGTCCAGGGTTCATTCCTTGTTCCATACCTCTCCCCTAGCTTATGGGGTTTGCTGGCAATCTTTCCCGTTCCTTGGCCTATAGAAGCATAACTCCGATCTCTGCCTTCATCTTCACATGGTGTTCTACGTGTGTGTGTATCTGTGTCCAGAGTCCCCCTTTTCATAAAGACACCAGTCATATTAGATTGGGGCCCACCCTACTCCCATGTGACCTCATCTTAACTAATTACGTCTGCAGCAACCCTATTTCCAAATAAGGTCACATTCTGAGGTACTGGGGGTTGGGACATGAACATATGAATTTTAGAGGACACAATTCGACCTACAACACATATCATTACAATAAAACTTGTTTTATATCCTAAGTCTATTCAGTGATTTTACAGCAAGTAGACCTTGTGTTAGGATCATAATACAAATCAAACACAATTGGTGCGGATGCATTTACTAAGCGAAGTCTTGAGCGTTTATGCCTTGGCAGCTCCGCTCAGCGCTCTGATTGCTCTCCTACTTGGAGGGCCCATTTATTCCTAATCATACTAGCGTAACCTCATTTAAAGACTAAATTAATTGTTTCTAAATTGTGCCAGCAATTGTTACTCCTGGATGCCAGCGAGATCTCTAAACATCTTTTTAACCTTTTTATCAAATGATAATTTCATTTTAATACAAAAAAAAATGACCGTAATGAATTTTAGTCAGAATAAACCACTGTATATTATTTATTGGAGCTATATTTATTTCCAATCTAGATAATCTGACTTCCTCCAAAATCTAGTATTTGCTGTTTCAGGAATTAATTTTTTGAGGTACTATGCTACCTTGTACTTTAATCATGGTGGATTTAAGTCACCAGCCAGTAAGACAGCCAGTTTCTAAATGGCGAACAGCATGTACTGGCTCACCGTTGTTTCTGCCCCTTGGCACCATTTCCTCAAAGTTACAGGTCGGTGCCCACCAGCCGTGAGGCAGTAGTGACTGTCTTGGTTGGAGTCCCAGGGTACGTGCTTCCTTTGTTCCCCATGGGAGACAGTAAAGCAGTAAGCTGGAGCTATCGCATTTGCCAGCTGTGTTTATTCTATTTAAATGGTGCTCAGGCCCTACATCTAAAACTTGAAAGGAAAGGAAGTCTTCAGTATTAATCCCTGCTTTTAGTTATTTTCTGGACCATCACATCTTACTTTCCTGTCATTCAACGATGCTAACGTATTCACCAACACTTTTCAAGAAGGTGTTTACGATAAAGCAGAGTGAGCATGTTGAGAGACGCAGATTGCATGTAGCTCAGCCACTGCTTCAGTAGAGTTCAGGGTGAGTCGCCTGCCTCTGTTACAGAGGGAGGAGCTCTGACTGACAGAACGTGGAAAAGATGAGACGGAGCAGCAAGTGGGTATTCCCACAAGTCACTTTGCTTCTATTTTACAGCGAAAAGTTGGGAAGTTATCAATGAACGGTGTACCAACTTCTTATTGTGTGATTTGATGTTAATGTTAGAGGTTTACCATTGTTGATATAATTTGATTTTCAATAAAATTACATATTCCTCGTGTCCAATATTGCTTCAAATTATGTCTAAATTAACTAATTAAGAATAGTTTTTAAATGTACGAAACTACTTTAAACCAGGATATGTGATTTCTAATTATGGAAAGGAATTTATTTGGGCAAGTATTACTATGAAGCTAATTAGATTTGTTGCATAAACAAGTTGATTTCCACCAGGATCATAACAATATATCTGACTTGCAGCCACTGGGCTGGGCTTGTTCGAGCTTCCTCCTCAGCTCCACCATCAGCTGCCATTCTCCCTTTGTGCTGCCATCTCTTGTTGGTACCACCCGTGCAGCCTCTGCTTTCGTTCATTCTCATTTCACATATATGTTCAGTGGGGGCATCTCCAGTTCCCTGAGTTCCTGCCTTTCCCTCCTTCCCAGAGGGACCTGCACATCTGTCCTCCACACTAGCCCACTGCCTTCTCTCAGCTGTTGCTCCTCACATTGATCAGTCACTCAGGCTAGAAACTTCAAAACCATTGAAGAGGTTCAAGAAGAGAGTAATATGATCAGACATGGGCTTTAGAAGAGTCAGTCATTGTCTTTATCTGTGCAATATTATATAGTGCAGTGCTTATTATTTTAAAAAACCTATTGAATTAAGCAACTCTACAAGGCAAAAAAGGGATGAATATGTACCTAAGGGTCTTAAACCTGAATTTTAAAAAAATTGTGTTTGTTTTATGGCAAGTTTCAGTTCTCAAAAGTGTTAAACTTTGTAAGGATTGTACAGAGAGAGATTTATAAAGTTGACTCAATTAATGCAGTATAGACAGTGTGATGTGTGTTTCTATAAGCAAATACCCATGTCATTTCCTGGACATCAGTCAACCTTCATGATAAACTGCACACATGCAATACCCCATGGTCCCATCATTTTCAGTACTGTGACCCCTTCCAGGAAGTGTAAAGATACAAAAGTGAGTCATAATAGTTTTATTTTTCTAGCACATCCTGTTTCTTTATCTGGCACTCCGTAGAATGTATGCGAATGTGAATAAGGACCCAAGTGACTTCTTGTCCTTTGAAATCCAGCTCTGGCATCACCACTTCTAGAAAGCCTCTTCTCTTCCACCTCCCCGAGTCCCACACTGTTCATTCAGGGCCTTTCCTTGAAGTTCCCCTGGTGCTGTGTTCCTAGTTCTAACAGACTGTGTGTCACACTCTGATGTAACTGTCTGGTTGCCTTGCCCAGCTAGAGCACAGCTCATTAGAAACTAGAACCATGTTCTCTCACTCACTCCTCACCACCTCATGCCGGGCTTATTACTGGGCCTACTCAGTTTGTATTTGCAAAATAAACAAGTGAAGGACCAAGACAGGGATATATTGACCCTGTGTCCAGCTCCTTAACCTTTGCTTCTCTGCATACTTATATTTTGTGCTTTGATTTTTCTGAAGACTAGTCTTTCAGGGATTACCTGTCAACATAAGAAACACATTGCTTGGATAGGATGTTTCTTGGAGGTGTAATGTGGAATCGTGTGGTTAAAAAGGGACACTGTAATTCCACCTGTTCCTCTCCAAGAATTGCAGTGAAGCCTTCACAACCTGACGTGCATGCAGCGAATTGTAAGGAAGTCTAAGAAAGATTATAGAACACTTGAGAGCAGGCTGGGTCCAGGACAGAGCAGAAAATCATCTATTGAAACTACGAATAAAATGAAATGTAAGTTTATCTTTTTATATACTATTTTCTTATTCACATCTTTGCACCTGGGAGGGAGAAGACTACAGGGTACAGGACACTAGGTTGAAAGGGAGTGGCTGTAGAATTCTTTGTAACATATAAAAGTGATTGTAATTGTTAAATGTCGACATGAAATAACTGGTTTGCAGCTTTCTATGATGTAAGACAGTATTCAACTGCTTTTGAAGTAATTACTCCCCACATTTTTTCTACTGATACTCTTATTTTTATGCTATATTTGTGTATTTTCAAAAACTTATCATTTGATTGCCTTTTTCACTATCCTTTAAATACTTGAAATTCTGTTTTTACATACAGATATAAACAATCAATATAAAATTACATCGTATAGAATAATATTTTGAAAAGGTTCTCAGATGACATGGCTCAGTGATTTCTTAAAGGACAGAAAAACACCTTATTAATGGAGAAAACCAAACATCCATCTTCTCCTGGGAATACAGGTTGAATTTTAATTGAGTAACTTGCATCAGCCACATCATGTTACTGACGTCTATCAGGCAGTGGGCTTCTATACCAGGAGTTCTTTACAGAAAAAGAAGTCTTTCTTTTCCTTTTCCTTTCCTGGGAGATGATAGCTTCCTCCGATGGGTAACCATCAACTATGCGGGCCGAGAGCGATAACGAGCAATGGAACTGGGTGCTCTGGGGCGGCATTTTCTTTTGTATGGGGAAGGCAGTAAGTAGTTTCAGAGACTTGCCATTTTCCTAAAATTGCTTTGGGCTCCATGTTACCTAAGCTTCTGGAACAAGTCCTGGAGCCAGAACACTTGAGTTTTATCATAGCTCTACCAGCCACTGTGGGGTGATCTTGACAAGCTAGTTAACGTCTATAAGCTAACATTTCCTCAGGGTTATGTGGATTAAATGAGAAGATGAATATAAAGCATTTAATGTATAGTGTTTTACAGATTGTTTTGATGGTCCAATTTTTTTGCATTGTAAAGGATGGTTGAGTTATTTTTCAGAATGTTTCATTTTTCCTATATTCAGATGTCGTTTTCAACTCTGAATGTTGATGCAAAGCTTGGGAGTTTGGTTGTTTCCTGAGCGTAAACAAATATGAAATAATCTGTTGTAGCCCATGGAGTTAGAACAAAAATCACCAGTGGATTTGAATTCTGCCCAGTTGTTTCTCTTTGCTTTACATGGCTCCAATCTGCATGAATTTCAGTTAGATGTTTTAGTTAAATAAAACCAGTTGCCCCGGGCCACAGTTCGAATTTCAGTTAGCGTGGTATATTAACTGTAATTGCGTAAAGCACCAACTTGATAGTTAGCGCTTCAGTCCATAGGTCACTATATAAATAGCAGGTGCTCATCGTGATGGATGACCAATCACGTCATTTCTTTCAAAGTCTGTCCGTGATGGTCACTGCACGTCTATCATTCAATTCACCCACAGACAGGAAAGCATGTCGCTGTGTTCCCTCCTTGTCTTGCAGTGATAACTCATGTGACGTTTTATAAAAAATGGATACTTAAAAAGGGAATTGGCCAAGCCAGGTAGAAGTGCAGCAGAGCAATGAAAAGTGATGATGCTGGAAGTGAAATTCAAATCAAACATATATGGAAGAAATAGCTCCGGGGAATGTTGACACTGCCATCACTTGAGAGACTGTAGATGTGCACACGGGAGCCGAGTGAAGGGGACTTATCAGCATGAATGAAGAAAGTGGTTGTGACAGAAAGGATGAAGATGTCCCAGAGGAAGTGACGCTATCAAAAACTTCACATGAAAGGATTTCTTGGACATATTCACTCCATTGAAGGCACAAAGGATTAAATGTTGGCAGCTGATCCAAACTTAGACAGGTGTGAGGCGATTCACTAAGGCATAGAAAAGATGCTCACCCCATAACGTGTGCTGTAGGATGGGATGAGGACGGCAAGCATGGGTCGCTCAAACTACTCTTGGTAAATTTTTACAAAGAAATCAAACATTCTCAATGTGTTTATGTTGTCAGTTAGAGTGATTTAAATTATAGTGTTCATTTCTCTTTATAACTGATAATGAGAGTTTTAAACTTTTGTCGGTAAGTTTTTAAAGGTCACAGAGCCATTGTAATTGTTGCCATTGATTATTAAATACATATTGCTTGGTTTCAGCTTATATGGTTCTTTTTACAGTCATAATCTTGCAAAGCGAGGGACCATCTGTAGTGAAAAATAGTCAAGCGAATCCTGTTGCCGTTTGGATTTTCTATTACTGAAAAATTAGTTCACACATCCTCTTTAATATTGTCAGTATTTTCAGGTACTTTCCCAGCCTATTAAAGGCAATCCATCTGGTAATAGATGCTTTATTGATTCTAGAACTTACCTGACTTTCTAATACTTATTACTTTTGATTTTCAAAAAGTCTAGAAATTAAATATTCAGAGGCTTAGGTTTTTGTGGTACTTTTAGTGAAATATGTTTGCACTATAAAAGTTGTCGTTTGTTTGTTTTCGTTGTAAAAGGAGGCCCCACTAGTATGCTCCACAGGCAAACAGCCAAACCTGCTGCCTTATATATAGCATATTCCATGACAGTTCTTTAGTGTTTGCTAGATTTGCTGCTCATGTCTGCGGTCTCTTGGGGGTGAGAAATGTAATCTTGCTGGCTAGTGTAAGTCAACAAGCTGTGGGGCATCGTTGTCTATTTTGTAGTATTCATGCAGAATGTTTTGATTTTAAAATGTCCAGAATACTTAAAACTGTCTTATATCATTCAACTTCCTAATAAGTACCTATAATTTAAAACCTCCAAATTGGTTGGTTTTGAAAGATGTTAATGAATAATAATAAGAGCTTCTGGGTTATTTTTAATGCATCAGATCCTGTGCTGTGGTCTGTGTAAGAGAAAGGAACTGTGATTACCATTTTGGAGAATGTCCCCATTGCCACCAGCATGCCCACGTCATTGTGTTGTTCCCCACCAGGCCGCACACTGACAACATGCTTGCTCACATACAGTAACGAAAAGCCTGTGTGGGAATGTTTGTGCTTTTAAAGATTGGATTAATCGTGTCCAGGGAATGAAGCTGATTTAAACACAGCTCAGAGTAATTCTCAGAGTGGGAAGATTGACTTCTGCTCTGCCATTTCCAACTTTTTACTAAAATAACGTCCTTACTAGTCATGTAGCAAAGAGACTAGTTGATTTTGTTCTTTTGGGGATCTGCCCTCTTTATATACGTGAATTTTTATAGTTTTTCCTATAATTTATCTTATCATGTTCATCAGCTTTATAAAGAAAAAATAAAATTTTTTACTCCAAAACAATTTTGCCTGAACCTGAGGTGAAGATTACCACAAGGAGCAACAAGAAGATGCCAGTGATGGTAAAGAGGGATCAGAAATGGTGATTTTGAAGATCCTGTGCTAATTTTTAGATTCTGGCTATGCTTTTACTCACATTGATAAATAAGGACAATTTCAGGAATAGGAAAATGGGGACTACATGAACCTAAACCAACACTGCCATGGGTGACACCTTCAGAATCATTGCAGGACCACAGGAGGCAGCCCTGAGGCCACTTCGGGACAGGCCTTAACTGCAGACCTGATCTAAAAAATCACATGAAGCCTCTCCTTTGGCTTGAATCCCACAGGAGGCTTTCTGGTACATTCAGGAAAATGGTGGCTTGGAATTTATTGCTCTTCCTTGCCGGCTTCCTGGCCAGCAGAGTCCCCTGCTCCAGGGGGGCTGCACCTTGCAGTCTGGCTGCCCGAATGCAGCCAGGAGCTCCTGACATATCATAAGCACAGCCTGCTCCAAGAAAGCCCTTCAGGCTCCAGCTCCTGCTGTCTTCACTTTCTGCCTACTGCTGTGAATTCCATCCTCCCTCATTTGGCTTTTGGTGGGTCATGACTTAGCCCAGATGGCTCCTTCTGCCAGGACTGCCTGCCCCTTCTCCCAATTTGTCATTTTGTGAGCTGCAGTCAAAATGTTGAAGAATTCTTTCCCACCCTTGCCAGGAACTTCATTACTTCTTCACCTGGATTCTGGAAATAATTTATTCTTAACCACCATGATACCTCCTGTTTATTGGCTGTCTGTTACGCGCCAAGGCACTTGACATGCATGATCTCAATTCAGCAAACAATAACCCTATTACAGACTCTAGTAGGTGAGGAGACAAGTACCTTGCCCAAGATGTCACTAGTAAATAGTGGAATCTGAATTGAAACACTTGTCCTCTTTATAGCACATCACACATTGCATGATTATTGTCTCCCTGCTTCATTTTTATCCTCCCCACTTGACTATAAAGTTCTCTGTCTTATTTCTTTATCACTTCCATCTCCACCCTAAAAATCCAGCCCCATGCTTGGCACACAGCCCTTGTTCCATAAATAAAGTTTATTGGAGACCACATGAGGGACTGAATGAAAGTTTGAATCAATTCCCAAGAGCTACAGGGTAAGAACAGAATCAGCAAGAAAGACTAAAATCCAGTTTTACAAAATTAGCATAATATGTGCAAGAATAATTTTCTGTTAGAGAAATTTGGCCATGATGAGAGTCTATGTAAATAGAACTCTTAAAGACCCCAGGGCTCAATTTCCTTACTGGTCTCGAGCAAAGGCACAATAGCTGTTTCGTTAAGGGCTCCTAAAAATGGTGATTTCATTTTCTCCAGTACTATTCCTATGTAGGCACCTTTTCTGGTTACTGGCCAGGGGGCATAGGAAGGCATTTTGGGGAAGAGGGCTTGCTGCTGTCTAGAGTGGCTCACACTCCTCCCTAAGTGTGTGCTCCACTGCCACAGTTGAAGGACAGACAGGAAAACGAGGTCAGCAATCCTGGACAGTGGCAAGGTGCCCGGGACACGGGTGGGGAATCCAGAGGGCCAGCAGGCATCCCGACTGACATCGGAGAAGCAGAAGGCTGTGGGATTGCCAGAGTGGCCTCTTGAGCCAGTGCAATCCAGCCTGCCGTGATTGTTGACCCTTAGACTGCCTAACACCCGACTGCCCTTGAGTCATTAATCTGCCCTTCTGAGCAACTGATTTATCATGACAGTGAGCCAGGCTCGGAGAAACAGTCTACTGTAACCTATTCAGTTTATTTCTTCAAAGGTTGTAGTGAGTGGCTCAGAGACAGGGCCAAATAGAAAATTCAGAACATCATGCCTTCTGTGTTTACCCTGATGATTATTCTCTTCCATTACTATCAACTGAACAGCATGGGGAACAGAATTCCCTGAAAAATTGAGATATGGGACACCAGCCAGGTCTGAAGCTTCCATCCAAAAGAAGTAATCTGTGATTTGGGGCTAGCAGGAATTAAACTTACTGTCTACTTAAAATCCATTTTTTATATTTGGACTGTTTAGAATTATTTGTTCAAGAACCTCGTTGAGGCAGATGATTATATTATCATACTCATTTGTTTCGAGGAGGAAAATAGCCTTATTTGCCTCAAACCAGAAAGTGCTACTAAATGCTGTGATTAGAAAAAGGAGAAAGAAATGTGTTTATTTACAAAATTTATTTATGACATTATTATGCATTTTAATTTGTAGAGGAGAAAAAGGAAAGGAACTGGTTAAGACGATTAAAATTTAAATTACTCTCTGGAGAATCAGTGACTCATAAAATGACTCAGAAGGTGAGCATAGTGGGAAATGTTACACTGATTTATGTGTAATGAAAATCCAGTTTTAACTAAAGGTAACAGTATTTAGCATTGTTTTTCTTATCATTTCTTTCTTTACCATAAATCAGAGCCCCTGACAAAGGATTCTTTTTATTCTGGATAAATTATTTCCAACCTTAATTTGGGCTGTGTTATTAGCCAAGTGTTACACTTCCTTTTTTCTTTCCAATGCAGACCGATAGGGAGTAGAAAGCCACGTTAGAACAGACACAGTTTTTTTTCAGTTCTTGAGGAAATTTCCACAAAAAAGTCAATAATATGTTAGGCATTTGAATGTGTCACTTGAGCAGTGCTGTAAACTTGTGCCAGACACTTTAAGGACTAACACAAAGGGGAAACACTGATGGTGACTATTCCTCAAATAAAAGCTTAGTCTTTAAATAGCTATAAGAGATGCGATAGGAAAATAGATTCCAAATTATAATAGGCCAAACATAAAACCTTCTAAATGTTATTTTGGAACTTCACTTTTCTGAAGATAGCATTATTTCTAGTTCTATAAAACTGATTTGATTGGATATTATTACTTGATTAGAGCAATTCATAAATTTCATGTTAGGAGAAATATTAGACTTTTGAATGAATTAATCTTTATAGAAATTCTTTGTTTTGTATTTATTTATTTATTTACATCTTTTGTATCTCTTTTTGCAAACATAAAGCAAATTCTAAATACACACATTCATTTTGTACCAGAGCCAACCTTCCTCCGCCTGTCAGTTTAAAAGGTAATCTATGCTCAGAAAATGGCTCTCTTAATATAATGGCACAAAAATACGTGCTTCACTTCTAAACTGTCCATTCAGTGCCCTATTGTCTTATATTTAATGTGAATTTTTAAAATTTCATTATCTGGTTTTTGAACTCAGTAGGTTAGAAGCAGGAGTTGTGAAGGGGTTGGGAGAGTCCTGGACACAAGAAAAATGACAAGACAATTAATAACTAACAGCCTGCTTCCTGCTTTCCACACCAGAAATCTAAAGAAGTCGACGTCTACAGACAGTGTTTACGTGAACTGTAGTCACGTAATAGCCGTGAATTGGCGATAAACACATTCAAGTATATAAACTGCTATTAAAAGATTCCATCACAAATGCTTATTTAAGCAAACTGTTTGGATCCTTAAATAAACATGTAGTGAATTAGTGAAAGGACGGACATAAGCTCCTATTTTCTGTGTCCCCCAAGAGTTCACAAGCCCCTCCTTCCGTGACAGTGGGCAGTAGTTGAGGGAATAATGCTGTGTTCTCTCCGCCACTCACTGAGCACCAGGTTGGTGCCTAGCCTTGTGCTGGGCACTTTCTGTGTCTTGTTTAACTGAGATAAGTGAAAACAGATTCACCCATGGATATCCGTACTTCGGATTAGTCACACTAAAAGCAAAAGGCCATTGGTAAAAAATATAATTCTGTTTCCGGTTGTTTTTAGTACAGTTTAAAATTATAATGATATTAAAGTTTAAAATTAGTATCTTCACGTAGACAACTTACTTAGTAATTTTTACAAGTAAGTTGTAACTCATTTTTCTTGAAAAGTCATGAGTATCACCTTGTATGAAGCTAGGCTTCCAAAGTCTGAGTATCAGAACCTGGACCTTGAGCACTCGTTTGGAGCATTAGTGACGACCCCCACTCGACCTGGCTGTGATTTCCATTTTGCACAGTGCAGGGTGGTGCTGAGGGCCGTGGGGCCAACTCCCTGGGCTTCCCGAGGGTTTATGGCCCCACCTCGTAGTTCCACAGCCCCGGCCTGATCGGGCCTCCTTCCAGATGAGTGCTTCCCATTAAACCTGGCAACAGTTTCCAGTACTGTGTTCCCAAGAATATTCCCGTAGGAAATATCGTCTGGCTTTATGGTTTTAAGGGATCTCTTAAAGATTTCTGCAAAAGAAGGAAACAAATCTCTGACTGAGAGTGCATCATTAGTAAATGTCTTCTGGGCACGGATCTTTAATGGCATTTCACAGGTATCTGTATCCACAGTTGCTTTGGATTCATGTCTTGGCTAAAACTTAGTGAGCAAAGAAAGAAGATAAATGTCAGAGGAGAGTAGAAGTGACTTCTCTATCATTTTTTAAAAGGCTCATGCTCACTCGTAGCCCTTTTTCCTTTATTTTGGCATTCTGTATTTTAAAGTAACTCACATCTCGCCTTCCCATTGATGTCATCTGCAGACTTTGTAAGTTTGCTCTGGCCGGCCCTCAGGGTCTTCACGGAGTGCACCCTGTCCCTTAAGAAGGGAAAGACTCACTAATCACTCAAAGGCTAACATTTGTATAAGGAGACACTGTTTTCCCAGATTATTGCTATGATGTGAGATGGAATCAAAAGTCCTGATAGATTCTATGACTTGTCCCTTTTTCCATGGCAAGGGATTATCTTAGTGTGAGAGAATTATTTCTAGAAGCCATAGTTGCTCTTCTTCAAGTCAGATTTATATTTAATAATTATTCTGGTAATGATACAAGAATAAATTGCACATTTCTCTGAATTCTCAGAACCTTCTTTGAAAGCTATAATTATGTATAACACTCAAAAAGAGATATTGGCCTTCTGTCCAAGTGTGTTCATCCCTGGGCCCTGTGGCCTCTGTCATCGAAGCCAGCCTCACACTGGCCTCGGTGGCTTTACGTTCTTGATAATGAGACTCCAAGTTCATCTCTCTTGAACCCCAGGCCTAGGATGCAAGGCTTCTCCTTCTGGACTCAACCACCTGAAGGGAGTTTCCTCCCTTAGTCAGCTGGACAAGTTGAGAGGCTTTAGATGCATCTGCTGGTGCCTGGGAGAGAGACCAGCCCGCTGGGTGAAGTAGCCAGTATTCAGTAAGGGCTGACTGTCAGGAGCCAGGCACTGGTCTAAATGTTTTGCATGTGTTAATATATTTCATCCTGACTTAATAATCCTAGGAGATGGGTAATGTTTTATCTCTTTATACAGTTGAGGAGATTGAAACACAGAGAATTTAAGTATCTTGCTGAAGGAGATTTAGCCTGTCAGGCAGAGGCAATATCTAAAGCCAGCAGGTGCCCCTCCAGACTTCGTGCAGTGCTGTCCTGTGATTGAAGGCAGCATGAGAGCCGGTCTTAATTGACATCAGCCCTCTGGAGTAGCTGAGTGCTCTGGGGTTACCTATTCCTCTCCAATGGAAAGTTTGTCGTGTTGTTGTTATTTTAATTTGTAGTTGGGTCACTGTAAATTCCAGGAAAACCCACCTTCCTTAGAATCTGTGACTCATCTTGACTAATACTGTTTTCTAAAATATTCCATTGCTCACCTGCTCGTGGCCACCCTATCCCCTCATGCAGTTTCTTAAAGCCTACTTTTCTGGCTTGTTTTCCATTTTCTTTAGAACTACAAAAAGGAATTCCCGTGCATGTATTTTGTGTAACTATAGAATGCTGTTAATAGTATGTGTGCCAGACAGTAACTTCTGTACACACACAAACCAAAGGCTCATCTGGAGGCCTGTTAGTGTAAGCAGGAGCTTCTCGGGACTTTGCCGTCTCCGACCTAATCTTCCCAGTGTCAGTACTGTGCGCAGACCACTAATGATACAGTGCGCCTTATTCAGATGTTGAGAAATGCGTTATGCTAAGTATAACTTAGAGTGGGGGAAAAAAGGTTTTGTTCCTGATAAAAAGTAATGTTAGCAGAGGCCGAATAGCATAGTGATTATGAACTGGAATTTGGAAGTGAGAAAGGACTGGAGTGGAATCCTAGCTCAGCCACTTGGCAACACTTTGAACTTTGGCAGGTTCACTCACTTATTCACTGGACATCTGTAGATTCGTATGTGCCAGGTACTGTTGCTCTGGAAATGCAGAGAACAAAACAAGGCTGCTCCAGTAGAACTTAATATGGGAGACAGTAAATAAACAAATGTGTGATAATCTTGTTGGCTCCACCTTTAACATATATCAGAAAATGACCAGTTCTTGCCACCCCACTGTGGTCATCAAGGTCCTAACCCCTGGGATCCTTGCAATAGCCTGTTAACTGGCCCCTGCTTCCATTCTGGCCCCCCCACAGCCTGTTCCCAACAGAGCATGCACAGAGCCCCCTCCAGCTCCTGAGTCCAAGCTCTCACTCCTGGGCTCAAAATGCCACAGTGGCACCTGTTCTATGTGGAGATAGTCATGGTCCTTACGGCAGCCCACAGTGCCCATGTGGTCGTGTCTGTTAGCTCGCTCCCATGCCAGCCACATGTGTGCCTCCAGGCCTCTGCGCTTGTCTTTACCCAACATCTCTGTGATCACTCCCTCACCTCCTTCAAAACTTTGCTTTTGATAAGATATCCCCTTATCCGTGAGACTGCCTGTTTGACACACAGAACAGTGCCTGATCGTGGGAGGAGCTGACATAGTTAATGAGTATACATAGACACCAACCCTAAAATTCAGACCAGATACACTCCTTAATACTTGTAACAGTTCTGTAACCCATCAGTGGAATGAATTAGCCTATTTTGAAGGTCTTGGGAGTCCTCTTCTTCCCAAACACTGAAATTTGGTTGTGTCATGATAGTAAACCCAGAGAATGTGAATGAAAGAGCATTTAGCTTCTTAGGAAGAAATAAAGAAAAGATAAGTAAATTACCTTATTTTTTCTCGTCCAGAATTTATTTCGTTTCGGGCTTATAGTTCTGGATTCCAGAGGCCTGCAGAGCATCAGGAAAGGTTTGTTAACCCAAAACCGTTTCAGGATTCTCCTTAATGTGATGCACACAGCACACGGGGGCTGTGTCCCGAATTCTAAGCCTAGCAGCTCCCTCAAGACCTGAAGAAAAGCAAGTGAGAAGTCAAAAAGCGCATGTCTTAGGACCCCAGGGGATGGCTTAAAGCGAAGAGCCTCTTTTGTGGCGGTTTATTTTATAGCGTTTTTGTGCAGTTCTGTCCAGAATCCCTTAAGCTGAAAAAAAAAAAAGATCAATAGTAGGTAAACCAATTAGGGAATCGAAGGGAAGTCGTTTCTCCTAGCCTAATAAAGCGGAAGGCAAGCTGAGCTACATGAGAGGGTTGATATGATTCTGTGTGATGCCTTCTTGGTGGCAGCTGGACAAAGAGACAAGAACAAAGAGTAGTTTGTTCACGTTAACTCCTTGGTGGGACAATCCATGAACCAACATTCAGGAAGAAGCCAGGGAAGATTTAGAAAGGGGAAGCTACAGAGGCCTGTTTTTATGTGTAAGCACAGAACCACAGAACCTTTGCCAAAAGCGGGCATGGCAAATTTGGGGGAGTACTTAACCTCTGAGCACTTCAGTTTCTTTGTTGGCCAAATGGTGATCATGAGAGGCATCTAACTTGGGGCCAGATTGCCGTGTTCACATTTAGCCTCACTTCTTTCTAGCTGAGGTAGAGTGAACATTTTCTTGGGCAAATTATTGAATGTCTTAATATCTTGGGGACCTCAGTTTCTTCACTTCTAAAATCAAAGACAGTAATAGCCCCTGTATAATAGAGTTGTTGTAGGAATTAATGTGTTAGTATTTGTCAAATCCCTTAGAACAGTTCTGGCACACAGTAAGCACCATCTAGGAGTTATTTCCATAATCATTATTTTTATGTAGTATGTACCTAATGAATATGTATGTTAATAAACATAGTCTGTCTTTATAACCAGAAGGCGTTTTTGGAATTTGCTTATCTTAATAGGGACTTAGGTTTCCTGTTTCATTAGAAAACAAAAAGAGATTAAATATAGGACAGTGTTTTAAAAATTTAAATCAAAAAGTATGTATCTTTATAAATACTTAGGCAATACTGTGAAATCTCTTGGCCTCCAGAAAGTATGAGAGATTCTAAAGTAAGATCCTTAGATAGGAAAAGATAGATCTTGTGTGCACACATCATTAAGTTTTAAAAGTGTTTCCTCAGGGCTGGCCTGGTGGCATAATGGTTAAGTTCATGCACTCTGCTTTGGCATCCTGAAGTTTGCAGGTTCAGATCCTGGGCATGGACCTACACACCACTCATCAAGCCATGCTGTGGCAGCATCCCACATACAAAATAGAGGAAGATTGGCAACAGATGTTAGCTCGGGGCCAATCTTCCTCACCAAAAAGAAACAGAAAGTTTACTCATTTATCATCAATCTCATTATTGATAATACCATTTCCATTGTCCCAAGGGACTTAATTCAATATATTCCTTTTCTCTTTCCTCCTCCCTCCACCGACCTTGTTCTGTGACATCATTTTCCATACCTTTGATGAATGAGTGCATTCTGTCTGGGACATCCAGACCCCTGCTGGTTGGGCAGTGCAGGCACATCCAGCCAAAGAGCAGGCCTCAGTCGAGTCTCAGGTGCCAGAAAGCTCTGGAGCCTTACTGACTGTGAGAAGGGAAGCTCGCCACATATTCCCCGTCTTTCAGATTCCAAACACTCTTCCCATCCTGAAACCAGTCCTTATTTTACAGGGTGTGAGGGGCCCCCTGGATGGTGCTGTATGGGATTAGTGGTGGGAAGTTTCACCAGGTGGCCAGCTTAGGTGGAAAGCTTCTTCATCTCTGAGAGTTACTGATAAGCAGTGGCTCCTCCTGCGGGGGCGGAGTTGGGGGGGGTGTGGCCGGCAGCGGGCTGTGGTGTGAGGAGCCGAGATGCTCCAGAGAGGCTGCTCTGAGGAGGTGGCTTTTATTCAACACATTCATGTTTTCTGTTGCAAAACAGCAGGCTCTGCAGCAGCTTCAGGTGTGAACATCTCCCAGGCCACCTACAGGTTAAAAAGTCCAAAAATTCCCTTTTGAGCATTAACAGTGTGGTTTGAAAAGTACCTCTTTTTTATAGATACAACTGCAGATGTCAGTTTGGTTCAGCCTAGGGAAAGCGACTTTGCTACTCTAAAACAAGTAACAATAGTAATAATGATAAATTTTAAAAAGCTGCTTGACAGTATTTGTGCTCCTAGCCTTGCGATCTCATTTTTAGGTTCTCATTTTAACATTGCCTACAGACATTATTCTTATATATTCCTTTAAACATTCAGAATTAATATTATTCGTGACTTTTCTCAACAAGTGGGATAACAAACAGTAGCCTCTCCAAAAAGAAACCCAGTCCGTTAAGTGCTCATACACGTGCCCGCACTCTCAGGCTGCCTGCACAGAAATCCAGGGTGAAGTGAATAAAGATCAGGCAGTGTTGCTGAAAAAAGTATGTATGCTCCCCCTTCTCTTAATTGTTTTCTGTTCATTTGAGTTTGGGGGAAATAGTGGTATGTACGTTTCTCTTTGTGATGGAAGATCTAACACTCCAAATGACTTTCTTCTCATTGCGAGGTTTTGATAAGTTGGTTAAAATCTATTCTTTACTTTTTCTTGTGGTTCCTTGTAGTCTTTTTGTTGCAGTTGCCGTCAAATGTATTCAGACAGCTCCGATGGCTTCAGTTCTTCCCACTGACCTGTGGGCAGATATTCTTTGGGACTGTCCGGCCCACCTGTGAAAGGAGAGTAGGTGCTGGCTGTGATTGCTGCAGCCATTTCGTGCTTCCTGTGTCTGGCGTTGTGCTCAGTGCTTTGCACGTGTTTTCACGTTTTAAGTCCACAGCCATCTGGTAAGGTAGCTTATGCACCTCGTTCTCTTACTGTCAAGAAAGCCGAGGGTCACGTGTGAGTAAATAACCTGCTTCAGGGACATGCAGCCAGTAAGCGATGGAGCCCAGGGTTAAGCCAAGGTCCGTCTGACTTCCAGGTTCATACTTTGAGTCAACGTTTGTACTGTCGTTGAACAAGTGGGTAAAATGTTCTGCCTCCCAGGCTTGTGTCCCTGACTCAGTGACTCCAAGGGCACCTTATACAAGGGCATGTGGTTTCTGCTAGAACGAGGACTAAGGAAAGGCACATGGCCTGAGCATGTTTAAAGTAAATAGCCAGACTGCATTTGCACATAAATATTTTATCATTTTGTAAGATATCCTGTACATAATGTGCCGCTCTTATTTAGATTGCTTCAGGAAACCTTCTTTATGTATTACTTTTTCTAGATGCTTCCCTTGTCCTTGTTTTGTTGAGGTATAATTGACATGTAATATTATATTAGTTTCAGATGTACAACGTGATGATTCGATATTTGTATGTACCACAAAATGATCACCATGAGTCTAGTTAACATCCCTCATCATATGTAGTTACAAAATTTTTTTTCTTGTGATGAGAACTTTTAAGATCTACTCTCTTAGCAACTTTCAAATATGCAATACAGTGTTATTAACCATAGTCACCATGCTGTACATAACATCCCCAGGACTCATTTATCTTATAACTAGAAGTTTGTCCCTTTGGGTGCTTCCCTTTTGATCTTCCTGATCTAGCTTTTCTTGTCTGAATTATCCTATAAACTGTTTAATAGTGAAGAGTGATGGAAGATGTGGAAATAAGAGAATAGCCCCACCGATACCCATTCCCTACCAGGAGAAATTCCGGGAAGGGCACCTCAGGAGGCATCTCTGGTATTTCAACAGGTGAACTTCTTTCTCTGTAATTTATTTTTGTGTCAGAATATGCACTTACTTACTGCTGGATCCCATCCCAGAAGTGGCTGCCCCGTCGCTATAGATAAGGATAAATGCTCAGGAACTCAAAGGGAGAGAGTACCTGTCTGTATTGTTGAGGTTTTGATTTATCTACCAAAGAGATGGGTTATAAAGAATCTAGCACTTAAGTGCATGCCGATGGGATCCATGAAATTCCCAAGGTGAGGAAAAAGGAATGGGTGTAACTGGGCTCTAAGACTAGGTGGTAGTTATTGGAAACACTGGAGGGCTGGCTAGAATTGAAATCAGCCGAGACAGTCATTCAGCAGACACTACCTGGCCCATGCAGACATCCCATCTGCATGAGATGGAGTCTGAGGGTTAGTGATTCGGAGCATCCCCCATGAGAAGCACCAGTGTAGGGGATGCTCAGCAGAAGCTGCTTTGGAGGCATATCAGATAGATATTTCTCCCCTCTACTTACCCTTTGCTCATTCAATTACTCGACTGTTAATGATGCTCCCTGGAGATACAGGGGTAGTAATAGATGCTGTCATGTCCTCATGGAGCTTATATGTTCTGGTGCAGGAGACAAACGAATAAGACTTCAGTTAGTGGCAAGTTTATGCAGAAAAATAAACATTGTAATAGGATGGGAAGTGATGGGAGTCCAGATGCTGTGTGGTGGCTGGTCTGAGGAGGTGTCATCTAAGCAGAGGCCCAATGAGGGAAACCAGAGGGTCGCTGATCTCCTTTGTCCATATACGTACACAACAGCTTAAACTGTCTCACTGACAGTGTAGTGAAGCCTTTGGTTTATTCTAATGTGGGTCTGAGAAGCCTGGTGGAATTCATCAAACGAAGGAAAGGTCGTTTGGATTTTAGTCAATATTAGGCTTTCAGATTCCAAACATTCCATCTGAGAATGCTCCATATATAAAGTTTTGAATCCAAAAACTTTAATCTGCACTGTATGCAGATGCAATGGAGTCATGTTTTAAACCAATTTTTTATTGCTTTTTCCCTTGAATTGCCCAGGAATATGCCAGACAACAGAGATTATATAAAGTTTAGAGTCGTTATAATTAGTTTATTTTTAAGTTAATTTTATTATGAGAAATATAATATAGCTTCACATTCTTTAGTTGTTGTACTTCAGCCACAGCTCCTTTTTTCAGAAAACTGTCCTGTTTTGTAGAGTTATTAATGGCCTCCTTTTGTCTTTTGCCTTATTTTCTAATATACCTAGAGTCAATTTTTTTCCCAAACGTTCCAACATTTCTGCCATATGCCTCTGAATACTATTTCACAAATACTCACACACGCCTCCTTGCAGGAGCTCTTTATCCTCGGGGTCATTTCTGGGCCAGTAGCTCTCTAAGCTGCTCAGCAGCTGCTGTGCTGTGACTTCTCGTCAGCCTAATGCTGGAACTGCCCCTGGCTGCTCCTTGCAGGGGGATCCCCTCTTCTCTTAGATTCCGGGATCGGTTCTTTCTAAGTTTATTCTCCCATCTTACAAAGCACATCCTCTCTAAGCCTCCTAAGGAAAGTGCCTGGGAGGCATATTTTTAAATCCCTGCATGTCTGAAAAGTGTTTTTATTCCGTTCTTGTACTTGAAGAAGGATTGCCTGGGCAGAGGTTATTAAAAAGTATTTTGAAGACATTGTACCATTGTTTTCTGGAATCTAGTGCTGCTGTTAAGAAGTACAGTGACATTCTGGTTCCTGTATGTGTCCTGTTTTTCTCTTGAAGCTTTTTAAGGTCTTCTCTTTTTCCTGATGTTCTGAAATTTCACAGTGGCATGACTTGCTGTGGATTTTTTGTTTGTTTCTTTATACTTGGACTGCTATTTCTGGCTCTGGATGCCTGTATCCTTCCATCTGACTGTCTTTTTAGTATTATTTCTTAAATAATTTCTCCCCTTCCACATTCTCTATTCGCTTTGTCTAGAATTTTTATTTCTTGAGTATTGAACCCTCTGGATGAGTGCTCTCATTTTTATCATCTTGTCTTTCCTATTTTCTAACTTTGGGGTTTTTTGCTCTATTTTCTGGGAGATTTCCTAGGTTTTCCTTCATATCCTCCAATGGAATCTTATTTCGATTAAATATTTAATTCCCAACGCTTATTTTTGCCTTTTCATTGATTTTTTTTAAGAGCATTTGGTTTTTATTTTAGGGCTGCAATAGCTCTACTTTTTCCTCTAGACGATTTCCTAGGCCTTTTGAAGTTTCCTTCAAATGTCCTTTGAATATCTCTTTTCCTCCTGGTTCCTTTTTCTTCTTTGATTATGTGGGTCTCTGACTTTCATGTTAGAGACTTGGCTGCCATTAGCACTTAAAAGGGAGTTGCTGAGAATGGAGTTGGGATCTCGGCGTGTGAAGGTGAGAGTTGTTGATGGCGGAATGCACTGTATAGAATCATATGCTGAGCCAGCCTTCTCCAAATTAGAACCCCTAAACTTCATAGGTGCCCTGTTCCCCCTACCCAGGCATAACACACACACACCTACCCCGGGCTGATCAGTTTCTTCAGAGGGAAAAAAATTCCTTTCTCGGTGGTGAGAGCTCAGCAGAGGCAGCAGTGGAAGGCTCCACCCGTGGCACCTTCTTTTAACTCAATCCTGCTTTCAGCCCATTCCTGCCCAGCTGGGAGTCCTGTGGGTGCTGGCAGAGGCAGGATGGGGGGCGGCTTGCCTCTGTGCTGTGTCATGATGGGGTCTCGGGCCCACCAGTACTGTGTCTGGAGTTTCACAGGCCCCATATTTTCAGCTTGGTTTGTTTCAGCCCGGATTCTGGCCTGTCCTGCTCCAGGGTCCTGCCTCTTCGGAAGGCGGTGCCGGGAGAATCCACTGGCTTTTCACTGGAATCTTCCACCAGACACTTAGAGTATAACTTCCACCGTCTCACTAGGTTACTTAATACCCGTCCCTCTGCTTTGTGTCTCTCTTATGCTTTTTATTATTTTATTCTCATTTCAACAAGATTTGGGGAATGAAAGGAGATAAACAAAAGAAGTCATGTTAGTGTTTTGAACCAAAAGTAACATTTCGGATTTTTTTCACTTTCTTTATATATATTTCACATTATTCATATGGCAGTCTGGTTTTTTAGCTAATATTCTCCATATGATGCTTCAATCTTTAGAAACCATTGTGCGGAAAATGCTAAATTCTGTAACACGTGAACATATGGTAAAGATTTTATACACTGTTAGTAATTATAAATTATTTGATTAACATGACTAATGCTTTATAAAGATTAATTGAGAAAGGATTTGTCAGTTGTGCCAGACTTGTTTTCATAGCTGTCCTGATTATAGATTCTGAGATGCAGTTTCTTCCTATACAGACTTCCTCTAAAAGACAGAATAAAAGCAGATTTCTAAGTTAATTAATAGTGTTTGTGACAGGGATTCAATTTTGTTCTATTTATATAGAAATGTGTTTTTCTGATTCTTTACAAATGAGGAGGATATGCTACACTATAGGACAAAAGGCCTTTTTAATTTTATATCCTCTTTTGTAACTCTGCTGATCTGCCTTTCTCTCTCATGTATCTATTTCAGTTTCTTATTTGGAGTAAGGGGGTCCCTGGTTAGTTAATAAAAGTGTTAGCCTAAAGAAAGTGATAATAGAAATATTCAGCCCTAAAGGGGGACACTGGGTTCCCGAGTAACATCTTGGCCACTAGGTCTAATAATTAGGAGTGGTCTCTCTTCTACATATTAGAGGCCACATACACTAGCAGAACCTTCAGTACTGGATTAATTAGGATCCTCTGCTCATTCCGCAGTAAAATGGATTGGACTAGATGGATCTTTTAAGTCTCTTCTGACTATAAAGTCTGACTGAAATCCTGGGCCTTCTTGATAGCAGCACATAGGGGACCACTGCTAAGAGAAGTTCTAATGGATCTATTCTTGGTTGCACTGTCTACCAGAAAAATGTCATCCTCACAGCCAAACAGATCTAATAGGCAGTTATAGTTAAAGATTGGAATTCCATGTTACACTGCACATGTGACTTTTTTCATTAGACCTTTTTCTAGTCATTGCTTATAGTCTTTAAATCCCATAAATGCCGTAATAGCCGCACCCTAGTGATGCGTGTAAAGGCAGGTGGACAAGAAGAAGTAGGACGCATCCAGAGCTGGCCTGGGGCATTTTGGAGATATGTAGAGGGTAAGAAATAGGCATTGCTATTTCTAGAACAGATTTCCATGTTTAAATGGAACTTAAATTTGCAAAGCAGGTATTGTTTTAAAACTTTGCCAAACACTTTATGCACATCTCTATTAGAATGGTCATTTAAAATATAGAATTAATGAAGAAGACTTAGGAAATGTCAAATGTAATATCTCTGAATCTTGTTCTTCTAAGTAGATTGCAGAGAGACTGAGGAATTTCAAAGAAAATGATGCATTCTTTGTAAGTTTCGTAGACCAAAAGTCAGTTCTGCCCAAAATCCTTTTTCTTTGATGCTGGGTTTTTTAAAATGTCTTATCAAAACGAATTTAAAGCACTTAGTTCGGAGTAGAAAATCATTGAAATCTTGAATTGTTCTGTTTGAATTATGAGAAATTTTTACATGAAAATAATTTTTGACAAATGATTTCAAAGAACACTATGAATGTATTAAATTTCCTTCGTTTCTAATCTCATCTTCTTACACACTTTCAACTTCGTATCTTCATAGGCATGACTAAGTTCATACGATAGGGCCTTACTGTCTCCGGTACTATTTAAGGAACACATTCCAATCCATGCCATATTCTGAACCATAAAAAGGCAAAAACGCCTTTTTTCAAAACAAAGTTTCGTTTTAGAATTTTGCAGGAATTTAGGAAACATGGTCCCATCTTTCTGATTTCGAGGCCAAAGTTTAAGCCTTAGGTTGTTTTCTCAAGATTAAGATAGGAAAAATGTTGGGGGCCGGCCCTGTGGCTGAGTGGTTAAGTTCGCACTCTCCACTGTGGCGGCCCAGGGTTTCACGCGCTCCACTGTGGCGGCCCAGGGCTCGGATCCTGGGCTCGGACATGGCACTGCTCATTGGGCCATGTTGAGGCAGCATCCCACATGCCACAACTGGAAGGACCCACAACTGAAATATACAACTATGTACCAGGGGGCTTTGGGGAGAAAAAGGAAAAATAAAATCTTAAAAAAAAAAAAGAAAAATGTTAAAGCCTATTTATCCATATAAAATGACTTACAATCTGACCAACAAATTAAATTCTATTGTAATTTAGCCTTCTGTGTTATTTTTTAAATCGTGATTGTTCATTTCTTTTGGGAGAAAACTGTTCCTCCTCCTCCTCAGGCTTTTTTTTTTAACTTCTTATTTTGAAATTACAGATTCATAGGAAGTTACAAAGAGAGCAGAGAGGTACCATATACTGTCACCAGTATCCCCCATGATGGTGCCATCTTTTATAATTATTGCGCAGTGTCAAAGCCAGGAATTTGACAGTGGTACAATGTGTTGTGTCTAGTTCTGACACTTTGTCACTTGTGTAGCTTCATGTAACCGCCACCACAATCAGGATACTATCCATACTATTCCAAAGTATGAAGATCTCTCTTTCCAGACCCCTTTATACACACACATACAACCCCCCATCCCTAACCCCTCACAACCATTTATCTGTTTGCCAACTAACTCTTTAATTTTGTAATTTGAGAATGTAATGTAACTGGAATCATACAGTGTGTGACTTTTTTTTAATTGGCTTTTTTTACTCAGCTTAATACCACTGAGATATATCCAACTTGCTGCATGTATCAGTAGTTGCTTTTCATTGCTGAATAGTGTTCCATGGTATGGATATGCCACAGTTTATTTAAGCATTCACCTATTAAGGGACATGTTGGCTGTTTCTAGTTTTTAGCTATTACAGATAAAGCTGCTTTGAACAAGTCTGTACAGGCTTTTGTGTGGATATAGTTTCCCGTTCTCTGGAATAAATGCCCAGGAGTGCAATTTCTGGGTTCTAGGTAAGTTTACATCTAGCTTTCTTAAGAAACTGCCAAACTCATTTCCAGAGTGTCTCTACCATGTTACATTCCCACTATCAATGCGAACAGTGATCCAGTTTCCCTCTATCCTCCCCAGCACTTATTTGGTGATGTTACTTTTTTCTTAGTTCTCTAACAGGCGTGTAGTGATGGCCTATCGTGGTCTTAATGGCTGGAGACATTGAACATCTTTCTCATGTGTTTCTTTGCCCTTTGTATGCCCTCTTTGTTGAAACCTCTCTTCATATCTTTTGCCCATTTTCTAATTGGATTGTTTGGTTTTTTAAAGTTGAGTTTTGAGAGTTATTTGTATATTCTAGATATGAGTCCTTTCATGTTTATGCCTATGGATGTCCAGTTGCTCCAGCACCATTGAAAAGAACTTTGACCTAAATCTCACACTTTATGCAAAAATGAACTCAGAAAGGATCACAGATTTACTTGTAAAACATAAAACTATAGAATTTTTAGGAGATCACACAGGAGAAAATCTTTGGAATCTGGGACTTGATGAAGGGTTCTTAGATATGACATTGAAAGCATGATCTATAAAAGAAAAAAATTGATAAATTTGACTTATCAAAATCAAAAAACTTTTGCTCTGTGAAAGACTATGTCACAAGGATGAAAAGACGAGCTACAGACTGGGAGAAAATATTTGCAAAATGCATATCTGACAAAGGACTCGTTGAATTACTTTTGCACCTTTGTCAAAATAAGTTAACTGTCTGTGCATAGGTCCATATTTGGGTTCTCTATTCTGTTCCCTTAATCTGTGTCTCTCCCTCCACAATAGCACACAGTCTTGATAACTGTAGCTATATAATAAGTTTCAAAATTGAGTATAGTGATTCCTCCCACTTTTATTCTTCTTTTTCAAAATTGTTTTAGCTATTATAGTTCCTTTGCCTTTCCATGTAAAGTTTAGAATAATCACTGTATGTTTGCATGTAACTCCTGGGAAGTTTTGCTTGGCAATCCCTCTTCCTTCCTCTCTCATTCTTTTAGTTCACTTTGCTCGTTTCTGCTGCTTCTTGGTTGTCTATCTTCTCTAACATGATTGTCTACTTAGAAAATATCAAAGGATCTACAAAACAAAGAACCAACAAAAGCTGTTAAAACTAAGAAAGTGATTCAGCAAGGTTACATGATACAAGATCAACATAGAAAAGTCAATTTTATTTCTATATACTGGTAATGGGCACATGGAAGCTGAAATTAAAAATACAGAGCTATTTACAATGGCTAAAAAAAATGAAATACTTAAGTGTAAATCTAAGAAAACACATATAGGACTTGTATGCTGAAAACTATAAAACTCTGATGAAAGAGATTAAAGAATATTTAAATAAATGGAGAGACATACCATGTTAATGAACTGGAAAACTCAGCCTAGTAAAGATGTCAGTTTTCCCCAAGTCTTTAAACAGGTTAAATGCAATGCCTGTCAAAATCCCAGGAAGATTTTTTTGTAGATGCATTTTCTGTTTTGATGTGTTTCTTTTTTACAAGAACATCTGGAATTTCTGTGTGTTTTGAAAATGATGAATTGACCAGGGAAATGATTTTCTCATAATATGAGGTAGTTTCAAAACTTTCAATTAGAAAGAACACTTTAATTGTGAAAATGTAATGCATGCCTCCTGTCTGCCAGGTCCCATGCTAAGTGCCTTCCATCCTTTGTGTCATGTTACCTTCACAACCACCCTGTGAAAAAAGTGCTGTCATCATCCCCATTAACAGATGGGACAATGGAAGCACACAGAAGGGGTTTACTTCCCCAAGAAGCAAGATTGAAAGGTAGACCAGCTTGAGTCCAAAGTCAGCTCTGCATTCAGTGTCACTGCCCCTCTAGGGGTCTTGGTGTCTTCCTTTTGTCAGCAGGGAACTCATACCAAGTACTCTCTCATATAATTCTGCTTTTTGAAAATCACTGTAATCCTCATATCACTTCACTCCCTAATTCCCTGCAAGGTTCTGTTTTTAGTATTCCCAGTATTTTCTACCGTAACATTCCTCTTCCAGCTAGAGAGCTGAACCCAGGGATTATATTAAATTGTCCAATTATGAGGGAACATTTGATAGATAGTTTTCAGAGTAAACTTTCTTTTCTTAATCTTCATTTAAAAGAGCCTTTCCCAGGGCTAACCCAGTGGTGTAGTGGTTAAGTTCGCACAGTCTGCTTCGGCGGCCCCGGGTTCACGGGTTCGGATCCTGGCAGCAGACCTACACACTGCTCATCAAGCCATGCTGTGGCTGTGACCCACATACAATATAGAGGAAGATTGATACAGATGTTACCTCAGTGACAGTCTTCCTCAAGCAAAAAGAGGAAGATTGGCAACAGATGTTAGTTCAGGGCCGATCTTTCTCACCAAGATAAATAAATAAATAAAAGAGGCTTTCCTATCTGTCAGAGAAGGATAACTATAGAAATATTGTCTTTTGCCCTGCAGTGGGAGAAATGGATTTTGGAATGACACATCACTTTTCTTAGGTGTCAGAAGAAGCAGGTCACTTTTTAGTGTTTACCATAATGTTTGAAAAAGCTGGCATTGGAAAATGAGAAGTTGAATATTGAGTAGTTCTTTGTCCAAAGACTACAAATGGACTACTGAACTATTTTCTGAGACAGACAATAGCTTTTTTGGTAGTTTCTTTTTTCCAGTGTCTCCCTGAGATAAATTTTATTTTAATGGTCAATTGTAGCTTGATAAAAAAAGTAATTTAGTCTTCATATATATATTGGCTTCATTTATTGAAATGTTTTTCTAGATATACTTGTAAACACAGGAAAGCTCTAACCTCTTTGAGTTCTAGAAACAAGGATTGGGGTGACCTAGAGTACCTTAGAAAGTGAAATGCTTCTATCTTTAAAGCTATTAAACAAAAGAGAAAAATCCAATCCCCTCCCTCTAGAAATCAATAAAGAAAAGAGAATGTCACAGAAGAGTTAGATTCCCTTTGAGTTAATGGAGGAGGAAATTACATGAATCAAAATGTTCATTTGGAGATGTAGGCATTGCATCCAAAGTGGTTTCTGTCACTGTTTCAGATGGGAGACGGTGGCCTCCTGTCGCAGGTTTACCAGGTGCTGACTGCAGGATTTAATAACTCGATTACTAAACTGCAGTTGCTGGCAAAATGTTTTCTGAAGAATTTAAGATAACATGATCTCAAAAATAAGCAGACACATTCCATGCAAATAGAGCACTACTGTCAGCACAGTTTACTATGGTAGCCATCCAGCTCTTGGTAACATTAGAGGCTGCCTCTGTCCTCCAGGTATCAACCACCCCCTCCTTGCCTTTGCAGACCATCTCTTAGCCCAGTGAAAGGCGCCTACATGGCGATTTCCTTGGTCACCCTGTAAACTCATGGCGCAGTTTCAGAAGCCGTGCACTGCTGGAAGGATGCTACATACTCTTTACACAGAAACATGCTTTATAAGGAGTATGAGAATTTCAGGGACATAAAGGATGTAAGAGATCAACTGTGGTGCAGATCCAGGACTTCTAGAACGGCATGGAAAGCAAGTTTACCAAGGTCCAATCAGGTCCCCGTGGGCATAGCTGATGAGATGTCCTGCTCCCTCTCCTTCCTCTGTCTCACATTCGTCTAGCCCACTTCGCTCACTCCTTCCTGCCCTTTACTGTCTATATCTTGGGACACTTAATCCACTTATCAAAAACAGTCTTACCACTTCCTTAATATGTTCTATTCAGTTATTCTTTCAGTGCTTAATAACTTATTACAGTTTATCTTCAAACTATTCTTCTGTCTTCATGTTATGTCTTCATGTTTTCTCTGTCCTCATGTTCCTGTCCTCTTGCTTTGAACATAGTCATTTGAGTCTGGGCAGTGAGAAGAGTTTCAAAGAAACACAGAACTTATTGGAAAGAAACTTGGCATTCATCTGTCACCCCCTCCCACCCGTGACAGGAATCCCCTCTAAAATTTCTGGGACGGATGGTAAGCCTGCATCTGCACGAACCCTTCCTGGGATGAAAAGCTCCCTCTTTACAAAGGAGTTAATTCTGGTTTGGGGCAGTTTTAATTGTTCAAAATTCTCCCTTAAATCAATTGGCAAATTGTGTCTACAGTCTATGACATTCATCGGATAGTATTTTCTTTTCTCCAGCTCATTAAAAGAACAGTGGCTAACATGTAGTGCCCCCTGTGCTAAGATAGGCCCTAGTGTCATCCCTGTGGCACAAGTCAGAACCTGAAGGTTAGAGACACCTGAGGTCACACGGAGGTAGAGAGTAGAGCAGGGTGGAAACTTGTGTTGTCTGACCCCAATAGCCCCTTCTCCTTATGGGCGCTGCCCTCCGGGTCACACCTGCTCTCTGGGCCCCTTCTTTCCTGGTTGTTTACGTCCCGCTCTGTGATCTGTTTCTCTCAGATGCCTTTTCCCCATCTCGCCGTTGGAATGGTTATGAGGTAGGTATTCTCTCACTTTTACCTTCGGTGCTCCCCTGCCGTTGTTCCTTAGAATCCAACCTTAGAATCTCACCGCATTTACTCTGGATTGTGCAGTCTGCTTGCTGGAATGTTGTGAACGCCACATTGTGTCTGTTTCATTTGTGTCGCTATCTCCTAGAACAGTGCCTGGCACATCGTGGCACTTGATTGGTATTTGTTGAATGACTGAGTTCCCTTCCTTAGTCATTCTATAGTCTACGAATTCTGAACTGTTTTTCCCTACGGTTTCTGATTCCCCATTGGTAGACTTTAAATGCACAGAAACAATCCCGTCTTCTGTCTTACAGGAGATAAATTATAGTTCATCAGAGGATCTGCTTTTAGCAGAACGGGAAGCACATGGAGAGCTACCACTTCCCGTCACTGTTAGGTTTTGCCTCTGCGACAGTTTATAATCTGTCCTAGAGGTGACTGCTGACTCACTGGGGTCTAGTAACATTCCCACAGCAGTATCACTGGTTTTCTTTTCATCTGTCAGCATCGGCCAGATGCGCTCTGCCCCGTGCCCACGCTCAGGCTCCGGGGGTCTGTATAAGTACTGCCTTGACCCACAGCAGCACCATCCCTGGCCATTCCCTTAGAGCTGTTATCATTGAAAAATGTCTCCTCCGATCTCACAGGCCACTTATGAAAAGTCTCACACAAGCTTCTGACACCTCTAAGCCATTACTTACCACCTTTGTTAAAGTTCCTGGTTCTCGTTTATATTCTCCTGTTCTCAGTACATTAGTGTGAAGTCTCTCTTCTGCATCGTGTGCATTTTCCTCTTTCTACTGTATCATGCCTGTCAGCATACCAATATGCTGTCATTTCTGCTGACTCTTGATCCTGCTTACCCCTCCAGCGAGCACCTCATCTCAAAGCTCCTGAAACAAGCCCTCAACACTCATCGTCTCCTTTCTTTCTTTCTTTCGGTTCTCTCCTGGCACCCTCCCAATCACTTTACCAAATTCTTGTTGATGTCAACAGTAATTTCTACCTTGCTAAATCCTTGCTCTCCGTTTCTTTTTAACACTTATCATGCTACATAGTTTATTTATTTATCCTATTTATTGCCATGTATGTGAACTCCATATCTTGTTCATTTTGTTCTCTGCCTAGTGTATAGTACACGCTCAGTAAACATTTTCTGAATGAACAAATAGGCTGCTGGTGCTTCCTGCATTCTAGATCTTCTGTCTGTATAAACTTGCTTAAACATGTCCCTTTAGGGGTCTGTTCCCTTGAGAGCAGGAGGATTATAGAAAGTTGTCGTTGTCACATTGAAGGACTGGAGGATTCATGCCCCTCTGTAGGCAAGCCCAGAGGCGGGCTCAAGCTCCGTCAAGACGGAGTCTGATTTTTATCTAATCCGGTGATGACTAGATTGTTATTTTCTGTTGTTCAGAAGATATTCTCATTTCCTTAGCAAGCTATTAGAATAATTATTTTTCACTGAGGAGGATGTAGTGAAATTTTGAGAGCCCCTTAGAGAAGCTTAGCAACCAAAGAGCTTTTGTTGTCACTGCTACAAATTGGTTATTTGGGCCTATTTTTTATATTTTATTAATGCCTTCTCCACAGTTTTCAGAACATCTTCCTGCCTCTTGGTCCCCCTCACTGTTCCATCCGCCTTCACAGCAATCACTGCTAACCATGACGTCTCCTACAGAGGTGCACAGATGTTGCCACCGCAGCAGGGAGGAGGTTTGGTTCTGAAAGCAGCCTGGGGCCTGGCCTCAGATTTGGGGTTGGTGAGGAGGGTGCTAGCTAGTGTTCCTGCCTCGCCCCCTTCCTGGCTGACATCCACACCTGGTCCCTCTGCACTTCTTGCCATCAAGGATGTTTCCATGACTATTCAGAGCAGTAGGAGGGCACAGGTTTAGATACCGACAGACAGACCTGAGGTTGACAACCGGCTCCTCAATTGACCAGCTTCAGGCAAGTCACTTACACCTCCTGAGGCTCAGTTTCCCTATCTGCTGTGTGGACAAATGATACCTTACCTTGGGCAAGACTCATAAATATAAGGCCTCCAGCTCGTCTGCCATGAGATCCACCAGAGGAAAGGTACTCAACAAATGATTGTTACAGTATTTCTCTTCATAAACTTAACTAATTAAGCCCAGAATCAAAAGCTTGAGAGATCATAGGGGCCAGCCAGGTGGCGCAGTGGTTAAGTTCTCGTGTTCCACTTCAGCGGCCCGGGGTTCACGGGTTCGGATATGGGTGTGGACCCACGCACCACTTGTCAGGCCATGCTATGGTAGGCATCCCACATATAGAGTGGAGGAAGGTGGGCACGGATGTTGGCACAGGGCCAGTCTTCAGCAAAACGAGGAGGATTGGCGGCAGATGTTGTCAGCTCACGGCTGATCTTCCTCAAAAAACAAAAGCAAAAAAAGCTTGAGAGATCATAAAGCACTAAACATCAACAACCAGCTTTTGCCACAAGCAAAATAATTCTTTCTTGTTAAAAAGTAATAGAAAACTCCATTTCTTGCTAAACAAACAAAAATACAAGAGACTGAGGAAGAAAAACTATTTCTAAAATCCGTCTCCTTCTTCTCACTTTGGATGAGTCATTTTTCTTTAGTAAACAGGAGTGAGAAGCCTCAACTCAGTCAGGATGGAGGCAGATAGTATCACATTGAAGTAAAAGCAGGAAGGAAGAGAGGAAGAAGGGGCCTTGTGTTTGAGTGCACATTGCAGGTGGAGTGTTCAGATCAAATGAGAGATGGGTTTTGTCCATCCAGCAGTGTCTTTAGTTTTTTAAATATTTATCAGATTACTTTTAACGTAGATTTCGGATGGTCGTATTCCTTGGAGAGCCTGTGGGTGAGCTGGCCCTGTGTGCATGTCTGTCTGTTTTGGCAGCAGGGGTAGGGAGGTGGGGAAGTATGCAAAGCCTTTTTGATAGTTTCAGCTTTTTGTTCTTTTACACTGAGGCAAAGACATCCTCAACTGGACACATGTCCGACAAGGGTCCCTACAGGAGATTCTGGGCTCTGCTGTCCTCCAGCAAAGGAGCTGGGGTAGGGCAGATGAGAGCCAGGCAGCCTGTCCTCAGTGCCCGTGGTTGGGGGAGGGGGTACCACCCCCACTCAGTAGAGGAAGTGCCAAGGGCAAGGATCGGACACAGAATGAGAGGTCAGAAAAAGCTTCCCACAGCGGACAGTTTCTTCAGCTTGGAACACTCTAGTCAAGGGCTGGCATAGGAGGCAGAGGGAATCCAGGACAGGGAGCCAAATGTGGAGGCAGGCTGCAGAGAGTGGGACCAGAAGGAGGGCTCCAGGTGACAGGTGAGGGTGGACAGGTGCCAGGCGCGAGAGGGCCTGTGGCTGCAGACCCAGATGCATCACTCTGTCACCAGCGTCTCCCCCACCCTTCTAATGCCATGCCTGCCTCCAGACGCAACTAGACCACACTGCCTAGCAGAGCAGTGAGCTCCGCGGCAGAGCTCGGGCAGGGTGGAGTGGACCTATTAGTCATTCCCGAGTGCCTTGTCACTTGGACCCAAAAATAATATTTCAACTGAAAATTGTGGTGAAGGCTTACCTTGTACCATTCTAGGCTTGAAAATGATTTATGTAAAATGTGTTGAGTGCTAAAGATTAAAATATGTGCTGCAAAAATAGGTGTCTGTCGACTTACATGTCTTAGTTTGAAAATTATTATTTGTCCCAAAGACGAAGAATCCTTAAAAATGAAAAAATATTGTTTGTCTTTTCTGAGTACACTTGAAAAGAACTAGTTGTTCTAACAACCGCTGTACCAAGAGCTGTTCAAGAGGTGGAAAATAGCTCTAGGTGTTCCTTGGCAAATGACAGCCACAGTAGTCATTATTTTTGTAAGTGAACCTACTGCTTCTGCTTTAAAATTCTACCTTGTGTTGATTTCCCTTTGCACCATATTTGTGTTCTAAGCACAATTCAGTGCTAATGTGTTCATTCAGGTATGAATAAACAGTGTCTCTGCATTCGTGTGCGTTGCACCATGCTCTCCAGTCAAGAGGAGGTACTTCGTGTTGTTTCAGATTTGTAAACAGTGTATTTCAGATTTCACTTCCCAAGTTGTTTATCTGACATGTTCACTGAGCCTTTACAGTCTATACAATGATGTGCCAGATACTCTTCCCAGTGGTGAGCCCTGGCGTTCAACTCAGCGAATGTTTGAGTGAGTGCCTCCTATGCACGTGGCTGAGGGCGTTGGTAGACACAGCGATAAGGAGCCTGTGATCCCTGCTCTCCAAATGCTCTGTGTAGTAAGATGGAATGAAACCACAGACTTATGTTGCTTACTGTTCTTTTTAATGGATCTCTCATGATTTTCATCGAAGTTCAGCTAACTTTGATAGATCTACAGTCTGTGATGTCAAGAAAAAAAATTAAATTAATGGAACCCAAATTTTAAACATTTTACTTCCTCTGCTTATGCATTTAAGCTGTTAGCAAGTAGCATGGTTATTTGATTTAACAAAAAATTAAAAAGATTTCTTTTCCTCCTCTACGTTCTGGGGGAAGCTGGTATTCAGCAGTGAATGGCCAAAAGAGTAGATTTTAGGAACTAAAATATCATTAGTTTGGATTCTTGAGCTCTATTATTTAAATATAAAGCATTTTAAAATACATCATATCTATATTTTTAAGAGCTGGAGCGACAATGTGACCTGGTGAGGTGGGCCAAGGCGTACCTATCCAGACCCGGGTGTGGAGCCCACAGCACTCGGTAGCTGAGTATCTTAGACAGCTTTCTTAGTGTCTTTGCGTACAGTTACCTCATCTGTAAAGCAGGGATAACAAGACATGCTTTAGAGATATTGGTGGGATTGAATTCAAAAACCTGCGAAATGCATTTAGTTCAGTTGTGGGACATCATATGTGCTTAATAAGAAATTATTATTGGCCACTTTTTAAACATAATTTATACAGCTATTTCCCTAATATATGTACAGTGAACTTGTTCCACTCCCAAAGAAATGCTGCTTTACTTTTTCTCCCTTTAAGTTTAAATGTTTCACAATTTTATCTTACCACATTTTAATATTTATTTCAGAGCTGTTCACTAGAAATTATTTATTTCCAAGGCTGTTCACTAGAGATTAAAAATATTTTTGGAAATAAGTGTTCTATCTGTATGCCATCCTAATCGTTCTTGTTGTGTGTATGTGCTACAGCTGCTGTAGAGTACAGGTTTACGCAGCTAAAGGGAAAAGCAGTCATATACTAAGGGCAGAAGCTGAAGATAGATGTTGGTGGGAGAACTGGGTACAGCATTCTCAGATCCACACAGCCCTGGATTCCGGTCCGGGGCTCTCCAGGTGCCGCTCGCAAGTACTTACCCTCTGGCTTATACAAAGGGGATCAAACTACCTGTTAAGGGGGTAACTGTGAGGATGGATGAGGTGGTGAGTGCTAGCTCCGAGCACCATCTCTCCATGAACTCCACAGATTGCTACTAGAGTTCATAATCACTGAGTTCGTTGAGTTGTTATTGCTCCTGCTGGAAGGTACTCCTGCTCCATCTAACTGGGGAAACCAGCTAACTCTTAGACTCATGTTAACTCGCAAGTGTTCTGAAACTGTGATTTCGGTGTACTGGTTATAGAAAAGGACATTGACCCCTTGAACTCCACTTTTATTTAGAGTTTGGCCATGGCCTCACATTCTCACAGCAAACATAGAGCTGCATACAGCTCTCTCCAGGAGGGGACAAAAGTGGCAGAAAGTGGGATCGTTTTGTGTTTGTTTGCGTAAGGCAAGCAGTCTATTGGATATTCATTAAGAATTCTAGTAACCCTGCTTTTTAATTACTTGTAGTTATTTTCATCGAGCAAGTCATTATATTTCCAAATGATTTTTGGTGCTGACTATACACAGCATCGATTTCTGTAATCTCAGGTAAAAGGCAAGGCCCACATTGATTCAAGTTGGGGGCCCACTTACAGCAACACTTTCTTTACTTTTGGCCAAGGAAGAATGTTGAACCAGAAATGTGATATTTTTTTCTGATTATCTATTTCATTTTAACTGTCTTAAATAAGAGAAAGACATTTTAAGGGAAACTCATAACATTTTTTAAAATGGATTTACTTACAAATGAAAATGAAGCATGTGAACAAGTTTCCTAAATGACCCTGGAGAATGACATTAAAGTAAGTAATCCATCATGAATTGAGACTTGACCTGCTGTTTTCGCCTACCAAGTTTAGGTTTTATTTCATTTTTAATAATGGCTTTGTTATTTACTCTAAGCCTGTTTCACTCACATAACTGTTTGCTTTGAAATTTGAAACCACATATTTTCTTTGTAACTCAAATAAAAATGGGGTCATGTGAGTGACCTTTTAGACAGAAACTACGCAGTCAATCCACTTTGACAGAAATAGCACACACACTATCACTCGAGAGTAATGGAATCATTTAAAGACAAAAGATCGTTCAGTTACCGTAAAACTTGAAATCTAATGATGGTGATTATCAGTGCCAAGTTGGGGACACTGGGGACGAAATTTAATAACAGCTCACATTTACTGAACCAATTTTGTGCTGAGCTCCATGCCGAGCACTTTCAGTGTGTTACCTCATGGAATTCTCACATCAGCCCCATGGAATGTAGGAGTCGCTATTACCAATGGCCCATAAATGAGGAAACTGAGGTACACCAAGACTGAGTAACTTACTCAGGGTGGCAGAGCCATAAGAGATCTGGTTATGGTAAGCGCAGTTGACCTTGACCCCTGGACCTGGCTCTGAACTGAGGAGGGGCACGGCGTCCGCCGACACACAAACAATGCCTGAAGGATACCACGTGGAGCCGGTTTATTTTCTGGCCTGGATTCATTAGGGGATAAACAGAAAGTGAACTCTTTCCCCTGCCCTAAGAATTCACCCTGCTGAATTCTCGTTTCCGTCCCTGGGATGAAATCTCAGACAGGACGCATAACCTCTTTGGTTCATCTTAAATAATTGAAAGATCAGTTGTAGGCATAAAAGAGCCCAGTCCAACGTCATGACCAAAACTCCAACTTCTCGATCAGTTTAAATTAGCTTCTCCCTCTCCCAGCTCAGGACTTTGTTGGCTTGGAAATCTCTGTGGAGGAGCGCACTTAATGAATGTTGTGGGTTTTTTCCCTTTTTCCCTGCAGCTCCACTCCCACTCGTTATGAGGCATCACTTCTAACCTCTCCGGGTCAGGCCCCAAGTGGGCATATGAATGTGATGGGCGGGCAGGGTGTTAAGAGGAAGGTGACAGGTTCCTCTCCTGGACTTCCACACCTGTAATCTCGTGTCCCCTGGGCCTGGGGGATTTCAGAGCTGGTTCTTTTTGGCAGCTTTGGGGTTCCCTGGGGACCCTCTCCCACTGCGAGGGGGTGCTCACAGCCTTCCCTTCAGTGCGGGGCTGTTGGCTTCCTTTGCGGGAGAAGTTTTGGGGGCATTTCCTCTTGAGATAACCCCTGACCACCTTTCCCCAAGTACACATGTAGGCCCAGAAAACCCTCGCCCTAGTACTCCTGGAAACACGGCTTCCTCTTGCCTGTGCGCTCTGGTTGGACAATCCGGCGCAGACTCTGCCTTTAGACCTCTCAGAGGCAAGCTGCAAGCCAGTCCATGCTCCTCAGCTCCAAGAGACCTGTGTTGGACTCTCTTGGTGGTCCCTGAGGCCAACCTCAGCCTGTCTGAGATAAGAGTAGGTACACATGGCCACTGTCCACACCACAGCACTGCGGGAAGAGCTGGAGACAGCCCTGATACTGCTCTCCTGAGGCCGAGTTGTCTCTTGTTCCCATTGCTGTCTTTTTTTGCCCACCTGACATCATGGAAAAATCTCGATAGGTACCAAATTGTACCCCCTCCGCTCTTCCCTCTAGCCTTGCTCAGTTCACAGGGCCACCTAAAGGATATTGCCATAACACAGTGCATACTTAATAGTCAGAATAATTTTCACACATTTATCAAAACACTTATGCAACTTTGTGCCGCTCCACCAGCGTGCCTCAGCACACCATGCAGGAGCCACCACAGCAGACACTATTCCCTGGTCCGAATCCATTAAGTCGTTAGAAGGTAAGAGTTGGTCTCCCCAGTGGGAGCATCTCTGCACTCATTCCAACATTTGTTTCCCACCCTCTGGTGGGATAGAATGAATGTGTCAAAAGAAACAAGGTTACAGGGGTTGCTGAAAAAGCGGGGAAATAGTTTACCCAACATGTGAAAATTTAAAACAAAGTAATGGAAACCCAGGTCAGGAATTTTTTTATTAAATAACGTTTGAAGACCTACTCTAGCCAACTGAAAGAATTAGCCAAAAAGGCTAGGATCCTGGAATCAGAAGTTTCACTGTTATTAGGAAATAGTCTGTGGTTTCCAAGAATAGACAAAGCGATGGTGGTGTTGGCAAGAAGATTATTTCACCTACAGCTTGGAGCTGATTGCTGACTTAAACGCCGAGGTCAGGAAAGAGAAGATTCGGCGTCAGAATTATGGATGGTGAGGGTTCCACCAGGCGATAAGAAAGGGGGCAGGTCATTCAGTACCCGAAAAAGCGCAGTCCTGAAAGGTGGGGGTACGGACTTCATGCTTCCAGATGGCTGGCCCTCCAATTTCTTAGTTTCTGTTCAGTCTATAGTGTGCAAATTCAGTCTTTTTTTTTGACACATAAAAAAGATTTGTTTTGTTTGTTATTTTTTGTTACTCCCTCATTCAGTTTTTCACTTTTGTTATTCTCCTTTTGCGTTCTTTATGAGCTATTCTCTCAGTATAAAAGGAGTTAATAAAAGTGGCTGTGCATTAGGAAGAGAAGGAAAGGGAAGATGTTGAAAAAATGGCACATTAATTGAAATGGATAAAGTAATGTCTTCCAAATGCAATGGCATTGCTTCCTTCAACCCTAAGGATTACTTATGCACACATTTTGATTCTAAATGTAATTTTTGGTGATAACTGCAGTATTGCTCACTATTTGTGATACATATTAAGGAGGTGACAAATTTTACAAAATCCTCTTGGTTAGAAACCGTCTCCAGCGGAAGGCAGGGCAGATGTGTGAATGTACAGGGCTGGTTTGGAGGGGCTGCCCCAGTTCTCTGGGGCTCAGGCCTGGGGTGCAAAGGAGGAAGGGGTAAAGGATTAGACAAGAGTGTGGACTTCCCCATAAAGTACTTCTCAGTAGTCAACCTGGAAGCCCAGAATTGTCCTCAACACAGCCTCTCACCCTCCACATCCAGTCCATCTCCAAGTCCAGCCTAGTGCACCTCTTGAAAATCTCTGGAAATCGTTCACACTTTCTCCATCCCCAGAGACACCATCCTCCCAAGGGTTACATGAATGAAAGTGTCTTTGGGCCCTTATTTAACCTTTTCACATCCCCTAAAGAGGTAGCAGCTATTATTGTCCCCATTTTAGAGATGGGAAACCTGAGGCACAGGGCATGAAGTAACCTGCCCAAGGCTACTCATCCATTACAAGGCAGAGCCAGGATTCAAACCCAAGGGCAGGGCTGTGATGGGCAACCCCTCAGAGCCCAGCTGCCATCTCCCCTCCCCTGGACGGCTCTCACTGGCCTCTCTGCAGCCGTGCTTGCTCCCTCTCATCCTGTCCCCTCACTGCGGCCAGGGGGATTTCTGAAAAATACAAATCTGACCCTGGCACTAATGCTTCGTTACCCGTTAGTGCTCTTCCATTACCCTTAATTTACTCCCATTACTAGTGAAATCCAAAGTCCCTCTGCCCCTCCTCCACTCCCCCAGTAGTCTCTTGCCTCTGTCCCCCTGGCGCTCTGCTGCGGCCGTTGGATGTCTTTTAAGTTTCTTGACTGTGCCAGGAGCTCCATAGAGAGCTGCTCTGTTGATGGGTGCCGGTCCCCTGTGCCTTTACTCCGGTTCCTCCCCTCCTCACTGTTCCCTCATCTGACTGCTGAGAAGTGGGTTGTGGGGAAGTCCTCTGTGACAGTCCTGCCACATTTCTCATCAGCATTAGTCAACTAATATTCATCTATGTATTTTTGAATCTTTAAATTGTCATGACTTTGCTGTTTCTTTACATCTTACACATAATTGCTCAGTTAATAGGTACTAATTGGTTGATTGAACACAGCCTGTAATTCAGTAAGCACTCTTAGATTTTGAGTGCATTTCTCTTAGATTTGTAAGGAATTCAAAAGTTAACGTTGTCATGTGAGACTGCATTTTTACTTCACTGACAAGGACGATTCTCTGTTCTTAAATGGGAAAAACCAAGAATGTGGTTATAAGAGTGACCCCAGTCAAGTTGGAATCTTGTGCTTAAAGTCAGTAAACACAAATACTGTCACAAAGAATCAAAAGGCAACATGGGATGATTTTACTCATAT
The DNA here is from genome assembly GCF_021613505.1 of Equus quagga. NCBI lineage: Eukaryota > Metazoa > Chordata > Mammalia > Perissodactyla > Equidae > Equus > Equus quagga. Next base: position 57,613,895 of record NC_060282.1, read on the forward strand.
TGTAAAATGTTTGTGATCTGACATGTTAGGAAACTAGAAGAATCAGTTCTTCTAGAAGTCTTACCAACCTCAAAGGTAAACTGCCTCCTTTGCTATTTGCCTCCAAGTATGTTTGAGCTGAAGACATTTCAGGCTCACCAAATTCAACACACTGATTTTTATAGATAAAAATCAAGACACTGAAATGTTAGGTGGCTTAGAGTTGAATTCATCAGGCTCCCTCTTTTTTTATTTTAATTATGCATGTGACTCACTTTACATTTTTTTTTTAAGAAAGATCAGCCCTGAGCTAACTACTGCCAATCCTCCTCTTTTTGCTGAGGAAGACTGGCCCTAAGCTAACATCTGTGCCCATCTTCCTCTACTTTATATGTGGAACGCCTGCCACAGCATGCCTTGCCAAGCAGTGCCATGTCCGCACCCAGGATCCGAACCAGCGAACCCCGGGACACCGAGAAGTGGAACGTGGGCACTTAACCATTGTGCCACCGGGGTGGCCCCAGGGTCCCTCTTTAAAACAATGTTAGGGCCTTTTCCTCCTGTAACACGCACAAGCAGGGACCAGCTTTCACAGGCTCAGGAAACCTCTGTGGGTGAATCTGGGGTGACTGTTGGTGCTCTGGCTGCAGTGCTCTTTTCCTACTTAACATTTAAAGACTAATTAGGCATTAGCTCTCTTTTCCTTTTTACTTACCAGAAGCACTTAGCCCTCAGTGTTTTATAATATTGAATTTTAAAATCAGGAGAGTTTATGCTGTGATCTGGATCTGCTACATCAATGGGGAACCACACTCCCCATGGCAGTCCTCAGCCAGAGGCCCCTTCACACAGGCCAGTCCCCTGTGACCTGCCTGACCTCAGAGGCTCTGACGCATGTATTGCCTGGATTACAGGAACATTGGCTTTAAGCATTTTTCATATAAACTGCATGTATTGAGGCTCATTTTCTATCCCTAACTGCCTCCAGGGTGCAAATGTTCTTAGACCCAGTGTGCTGGATCTCCCCAACATTACACATCAGCTGAGGGTCCTGGTCTTTACCTAACTGCCCCTGTGAGCAGCAGGCAAATTTGAAGTTAGAAGGATTCAGGCCACTTTGGTTTTAAAAGCCTGGAATACTCTGGGATTGCTATTCCCTGCCTAAAAAGCCCCAGACTTTTACTCACTTAAGAGACAAGAAAGCTTGGCAGTTTCCCCTGTGCCAGAGGCGTCTGGGTTCTAATCTGATGCTCACGAGTGCAGGAGAAGGCTTCATTCCCTTCCCCTCCCCGCTCAGTGCTGGAGCAGCTTCTAGGCATCACCTGGGATCTGTGAGAAATGCACCATCTGGGCCTCACCCCAAATCTACTGAGTCAGACTCCGTGTTTCAGAGACTTCCCCAGGGATGCGCAGGCACATTAAAGTTTGAGAAGCACCACTAGAGTGAGAGGGAGTCACCATTTCTTTGTCCCTGTGCCCTCTGTCCCCCAGCTGCCTCTGTGCCACATCAGCCGTCCCCACAGACCGGGACGCCCACACAGATGAAGCGATCCCACCGGCCCCGGTTCTCCACGGGGAAGGAGCTGGCGGGGCTCTGCCCCACCAACCACGGTCAGCCCCAGGCCAGCTTGCTGTTGAGTTCACGTCTGCCCTCGTTCAGTGGGCCATTTTGTACCTCGGCTCTGCCAAGTTTTTTTTCCAATCTTTTTTATCCCTTCATGAAATTTTCAAGTGGATATTAAACAGGGTAGAACGTAGCCAAAGTGGTTTATGAATGGAAGTTTCTCTGTCCCTCAGGCTTGTATTCTCTTTCTTTAGCTGTAAGTTAGGGATCAAGCAAGGCTGTATAATTACTTTTGTTTATGAAACCCTACACAGCTGAAATCTAATTTTCCTTCTCTGAAACAAGATGGAGAGGAGTTAGAAGGCCCTCCTGGCCTGCTCCCATCACGGCCCGGCCACACTCGAGGTGGCTGAGCGGGTGTCAGGGGCCTGCAGCAGGGCTGCCGTCAGCGGAGGGTCACGTGCCACAGCGCTCCCTGAGCACAGTCCATGGTGATCACGTTTATGACATCGAGATGTGGCTCCACGTGTCCTGGTGCATCATTTGCCATTGGAGTGGTCTGGAATGTGCCTGGTCGACATAACGAAACCTACACTACACGACTCTGAGACTGTGCTGCTCTGTCCGAGCCGACACTGTCTATACATCGAAAAGTAAAAGAACAGAAGCTAAGGACCACATAAGTATTAGGAGAAGGAGCTGCCTAAGCCACCTTCATTGTTTGTGAAGTAGGTTCAGTTTGTTGCCTAAAACAGGTAGAAAACTTAGACTATGCCTTATCATCCTGTAGCACCCAGCTAGTTTGTACGGCTTTTTCCGTTGTTTCAGTTCTTCTAGTAAGAAGCTTTTCTATTTTTTTCTTTTGTCCTCAAAGAGTTCAAATTAAAACTTTTAAACTCTGACTATGGTCATTTCTAAACATCATCAGTGTGTTGGTAATTATTAGGGAAATTGGGAATAACAGAGGAAAGAGGGAGGGGTAGAATGAAAAGGAAATGAAATGTAAACTAGTTGCCACTTGTTACTATTTTTCTAACAGAATCCTTTCCCACTGGTTTTGTGTCTAGTAATTGCTTCTAGGCTTGTATGGTGTGGAGTGCTTAGAGGAGCCATCTTGAGGGTGTCTGCCTCTGTTTGCCCATTTCCATGCCTCTTCCATGGAGAACGAAAGTGTGAAAGGAGGACAGTGAACTTTCTGAGAAATGCTTCCTAGAAAACAGACTGGCATTCCTCAGGCTTGTGAGTTGAGAGTAATGGTTTTTATTTAGTGTTCCCAGCAGCACCTGCCCGCCCTGACAGACAGACGGGCATGCTGGAAAGTCGGGGCAGTACTGATGGAGATTTGGGGCTTCTGGTCCTGATGTGATGGAATTAGACAGGTGTGCAGGCCAGCATGAGCTTTAACGCCAGTGGACATTATATGATAACCACAACTCATCATTCAAGAAGCCTTTTCCTGAAACAGCAAATGCAGGAACCATAGGGAAGTTCCGTCACAGGCCAATATTCCCATGTGCCATTTTGAAATTGGAAATAATTCGTTCATTCTTAGCTCCTCAGAATCACGTGATTTTAGGGGGAGAAGCGATAGTGGGACTCTCGTCCAAGCACCTCACGTCATAGATGAGGAGACAGGGCCGCGGGAGCAGAGGTACAAGCTCTGGCTCCTTTCAGCCCGTGGGCCATCTCCCCGCTTGCTGGAGATTTGCTTTGGTCATTAGACACAAAGCTGATGAGTGCAGATCTCAGTCCTGTCCTTCACTCTGTCCCTCCGTGGATGCATTTGGAAGCTCCAGAGGTAATCAGTGGAGACGTTACACACACATGGGAGAAACATGGCCTGTCCTGGGGGCAGCCCCCTCTTAAGCGCCCTGGGTGTGATCCACTGAGGTTGCCTCCCAGCCCAGGCTCTGCAGCCTGCTCTGGCTTGAGCCCCCTAGGTGGAGGAGGGTGAGACGGTGTGTTGACCCAAGCAGGGTCCATTCATCTTCCCGTGAGGTGGACCCAGAGTGGATGAGCATATTTCGAGGCTCCAGGGGGAATCGCCACTCCCCTTCTGCCATTTCATTCAAAATATGTTCAAAGAAACAATCTCAATCTTCAGGAGAGGAGGTGGTTTATTAAACTAAATTGAAATATCATGATAGAACCACACAATTACAGGAAATCGTATGTGGGAATTGCCTTGGGGCTTCTCAAATGCTGCATAGGAAAATATTTTTATTAGAACAAATCCTTTTGCAGATTACCAAAATTGTCTCTAACAAAACATGGAATGGGTTGTATTTAGAGATTGAGTTTTAGAGATGATAAGGAGAAATATCAGTTCCTTTCCAAGCTTGTTATTAATAGATACTTGATTTTCTGACCATGAGAGCACGTGATTTTATGGTAATATCACTTTATTTATTTTGTAAATTAGTTGACATGTTAGTTAAATACAGTACTCTCTTAATATTCCTAATTATAACCCAAGATGCTGAAAAGGTCTTTAACCAGTTGCTTTAGAATGCTGATGTGTTAGTAAATGTTCTCTGCCAGCAGTAACAGGCAGAGAGGAGTTGTTCCCACGGCTGCAGAGAGAAATGCTACATTATATTGTGTATTAAGTAGGCAGACTCCTTGTAGATTTATATTAGGAGTATTGATAAGTGTTTCTTTAGAGTGGTTTTGGTTGGGGGGTGGTGCTAGTCAAGTTATTCAGAATGCCCGTGACTAAGTCCCATGAAGGCGTAACTATTACACAAGTTTTCTACAAAGTAACATATTTAGGTATGATTGACATTTTAAGATTTTGTTCTCAGTACCTAGAGGATTGGGGAAAATACATACCACAAACAAATTTTTGATTTCTTCTTACTAAGTATAAGAAATGATGGAGCATTTATAATCAAATTATCTACCCATATGGTTAATATAGAAGTATTTCTAGATTTTTAAATTAAAGAAGCTTGAATTTAATGGGCTGAACTTCAAACAGTCTTGGTTTTCAGGAGAAAGTGGTTTCAAATATCTTGGTTGGCAAAAATAAGATAACAAACATTTGACTTTTGAAAACTTTTTTCATTTCTACTGCCAGTCCCATTTCTTGCTGTACTCCGTTTTTGAAGAGTTCAAAAAGTGCTTGTTTCCAGTGTTATTGAGAGATTGGTAGTAAGAAGTCAGAAGTTTTGCTTCATTGCAAAAGAGACATATTATAACTCATCCCTCTAATAGCCTAAAGCAGATGAGGGGTTCTTCGGAACCCGGCAGCCTTTAATGAACTGGGAACCGGGCTTTGCAAAACCCGCCTTTCTACATCATCTAGTATTTCCTGGGTTTTGCTATAAGTAATGCCAACCGGGCGTGATCAGGAGACGGTTCTCACCAATGGGGAGACGGCTGGAAGAGTTCACGCGTGGGAAATCTCAGCCCCTTTCTTCCTCCCGGACGCCGGCATCTGACTGCCGCGCGCTGGGGCGCTGGGGCGCAGGCTCGGCGCGGGTCCGGGCGCTCCTCGTCCTCTGAACCGGGAATCGCCTCCTGGAACGGCCGGGCGCCCTCGGGCTGCGGTCGGCAGGCGGAGGCGGGGGCGCCGCGGGGTTTCTCTGTTGCTACAGCCGTGATGTCACTCGCCCATCCTAACCCGCGGTTGGTTGTTTTGTGTTTCAGCTCTGCCTGCAGTTGAACACAAAGACCTGGAGGAGACTCCCACATCCTTCGGGGAGAAGAAAGGAGGCAGCGAAGCAGATTAAAGGAACTTGTGGCTTGTGGCCTTTTTGTGCAGGGGCTGCCTGTAAGGGGGAAAGTAAATTAAAGCCACAGTGGCGGTTAATGAGCTGTGAGATGAGGCGCTGCTGCTGCTGCTGCTGACACTCAGATTCCAGGATCCGTCTGCTGCCCTTTGTGCTTCATGTACATGTGTCTATTCAGCGCATCCGGAGGCGCCCAGAAGAGAATCCAACACGGCTGCCGGGGAGAGACCACCCACCATGCCCACGGAGACCCTACAGACAGGTAGCATGGTGAAGCCGGTCAGCCCCGCCGGCACCTTCACCTCGGCGGTCCCCCTGCGCATCCTCAACAAAGGACCCGACTACTTTCGCAGGCAGGCCGAGCCCAACCCGAAAAGACTCAGCGCCGTGGAGAGGCTGGAAGCGGATAAGGCGAAGTATGTCAAGAGTCAGGAGGTCATCAACGCCAAGCAGGAGCCCGTGAAGCCGGCCGTGCTGGCCAAGCCCCCGGTGTGCCCCGCCACCAAGCGCGCCCTGGGCAGCCCCACGCTCAAAGTGTTCGGCAGCAGCGCCAAGACCGAGAGCGGTGTGCAGAGGGAGAATCTGAAGCTCGAGATCCTGAAAAACATCATCAACAGCTCCGAAGGCTCCAGCTCGGGCTCCGGGCACAAGCACAGCTCCCGAAACTGGCCGCCCCACAGGCCGGACGCCACCGACCTGCACCGGCACTCCTTCGCTGAGTCCCTGAAGGTTTACCCGACGCAGGGCCGCGGCAGCCCGCAGGAAAGCAGCTCCCACGTGGGCAGGAGGCTGCTGGACCAGTCGGCCGAGTCCTTCCTCCACGTCTCCCACAGCTCCTCGGACATCCGCAAAGTGACCAGTGTTAAGCCCTTAAAAGCGATCCCCTGCAGTAGCTCCGCCCCTCCCCTGCCACCCAAACCCAAGGTCGCCGCCATCGCCACCATGAAGTCTCCCGAAGCCGACCCTGTGGAACCCGCTTGTGGAGTCAGCCGAAGACCCTCCCTCCAGCGGTCTAAGTCAGACTTGAGTGACAGATATTTCCGGGTGGACGCAGACGTGGAGAGGTTCTTCAACTACTGCGGACTGGACCCCGAAGAGCTGGAAAACCTCGGAATGGAAAACTTTGCAAGGGCTAATTCTGACATAATATCCCTCAACTTCCGCAGCGCAAGCATGATCAGCTCAGACTGTGAACAGTCTCAGGACAGTAACAGTGACCTTAGAAATGATGACAGTGCCAATGACCGGGTGCCATATGGCATTTCTGCGATCGAAAGAAATGCTAGGATCATCAAGTGGTTATATAGCATCAAACAAGCTAGAGAGTCACAGAAGGTCTCCCACGTGTAAGAGAAAGTGCGTGCGGAGGAGGGAGGGGTGGGTCTCTGTTTGTGCATCCGCAGTTGTGAAGGTTGTGAGGTCTCCTTGAAGTGTTGTGAGCTTCTCCACTCTCTTTGTGTTGCTTGTTGTGCAATGTTTTAAAGTTGCATGCCTGTCAACATGGGGACTGACCTGGCTTCCGCGTCAACCATCGCTGCCGAGCCTGGCTTGACTCAGTCATCTGCCAAAAGTTTCAGGCCAGAATCTAATTAGGGCTTCAATCTTAAGCAAAACTGTTTACACGATACAGTATACAACTTCTTCAATATTTATGTGGTTCTTGTGTTTTTATATCCCACGCTATTGTGTCTTAATTAAAAGTTTTATCAACTGGCTTTTAAGTTGAGAGTAGAATCTTTTTCAAATAAAAAGCTAATTTGCCTATATGTGAGATGGAAACAATGGGAAAATACATGGGATCTGCTACCAAACAGATGTAGTGACTGACCTAGGGTAGAAGAATCAGGCTGGGTTTCTGAGGAAGAAAGTGGTGAGCCTGGATGTTAGTCATTTACATATTGAAATTCTCCTGCCCTGCTGCTTACTAAAGTCACGGTTGGGGCAACAAAGCTACGTTTTGTGTCCTATTCGGTGTATAAATGTTGGTGGTTCTATGTAATACTGACCCTAAGGAAAGACAATCAGATACAATGGAGGTGATTACATCTGGGAGGTTGGGTGTTTGGGGCTTTTATTGATGTTCTGGTTTGGGTTGATTGAGAAATTTCTATATTAATCTTTTGACAGGAATGATCACCCTAAAGTTGATACTGAATGTCTTTTTTTAAAAAAAGTTTGTTTTTTGATCAAGAACTAATTCCATGCTGATTCTCTTCCCTCCCTTTGTTGTTGTTGTTTTTTTTGGGAGAGCGGAGTGGGGTTTGGGCTTGTTGGGCTATGCGAAGACATGAACACAAACGGAAATAGCAGCCATATCCGCAGAGAGCCTCCTCTTCAAAGTGGATCCCTTTGGGAGCTGAGCCCTGTCTGAGCAGTGTGGTGGCGGTGTCTTGCATACGTTACTCTCAGGCTGTGGACGTTCGTTGCAGCTCTAGGAAACTGTAGAAACCCGACACTATGTAGCTTGTCCACCCTGCAGCTCCTAGTGCTGCGTATCACCTTGTTCCCGCTCCCCGGTAGCCTGTCTTCCAGGTGGTGCAGTCCGCTGCCAGCCGACGGCCGGTTGTGGTGTGGTCCCAGAGCGGGAACCTGCAGTGGTCTGCTTCATTGCTCTTGTAGTCGTGCTCTCGAGTTCTCAGCAGCACTACCTTAGACTTCATCAGCTGATAGGAAACTTTTTATGGTGTAAATGCTGTAAGACTTTGTACATACTTCGGTTGTTATGAAATCTTTAAGGAAAAACAAGAAAAAGTTACACTAATAAATCGTTCTGGTGCAGGCACTCGTGGTGGTGGTTTCTCTTTGTGCTTTCCTTCATTCCCTCCACGAAGGTTAAGTTTGAACTGTGAGCCAGAAGCAGATTTTCGATAGTCTTGAAGAGACATGATTTCTTGTTATTTTCACCATATCCCAATTATTCTGAACAGCACTGTTCTTAATTGTAGCTATCGCAGTGTGCTTTTGCTAAAGTGGTTTCATCAAGGTTCCTAAAATATGCTGCTGCAGCTTTACTTAGTTCACACTCCTGTTATTTTTATCTTTTCTTAAACATCAGAATTCTTCACACCTTCCCCAAGACTCTTCAGGTGTAAATATTTATGAGTTCTTTCAGTGGAGACACACCTTTGAAATTTATAGCCTTGTTCTCATTTGTACAAGCCCAGCATCATTCACAGGACACGTGTTCGTACATTTGTCCACTCAGTGATTCATCTCTCTTTCTGTGGGTCATTTGTTGAGAGGCCCTCTCGTTCAAGCCTCACGTAGGCACGGGACTGCCGCCATCCCCGGCGCAGTCTCTGCCTCGAGCAACTGAGATTGCACATTTATTTTAAGAGAAATATCATTCCTCTTAGTGGACGTGTAGGACATTGAGTATTCACTGAGTACTCACTGCATCACGTTATTTGAAGATTAACATTTCCTCAAAAGTTCCAAATAATATGTAAATGTAAAAGAAAGCATTATTTAAAATTGTTTTCAGAAACAGAAATGATATGATTCCCAACTATTAGTTTTCATAAACATTTTTTTTCTGAAAATCAAATTTGGTTTCTTGACTCTCTCTACTGGTTTTGAGTTCTTTCTGGTTCTCTGATTAATTTCCAGTTCAACTAAAACTCTGCTTCCCAGAAGAAGCATTTTGAAATGCAGCTATGAGTGGTGATGGTACAATGCATTCAAGATGATAGAATGAAAATAAGTTTAAATGTATATATGTATATACACACATTTTCCTCTCTCACATTGGGGTAGAAATGTGACCATTTAAAATATTCATAGCTTAGCATTGATATATCCATCTCTTTCTGGGACTATTGAAATACCAAAAATAGATGTTATTTTCCTAAGGAAACCAGTTTTTTTGGGAGATGAACATTTCTTAGCTAATTTAATATCACTGTTTATGCTGCTTTAGTCATAGATTCTGTTTGACTCTTCCAGCATTTCAAAACCACATTTAATCTGTATTTCATCAGAGCTATAAATCACCCCACTGTAATTCAATCTAATCTTCTGTGGCCTTATTTGTACAATGGACAAACGTGAGGTTTTTGGTTCCTACGGAAGATAGGAGTTCATTATTTTCTTTTTCTTCTTGAAATTAGTGTTTCTAAAAAGGACTATTTCAAATGCTTAATATTAAATCCTAAGAGTGAGACATTTTTGTCCTTTTTGCAAAATGCTCATTCTCTTAGCTCATGGAAGTAAGTATCTCGTGTGTATGTGTGTATGATGATAATGTTGGTATAAACACAGGGTTGTCATATAGTTCACACTTTTTTTCACCCACACAATGCAGAGTGAGGCACACTTGCACTAGATGACCCTGGAAAGTGGTGGGTTCTCTCTGAAAACCAGCAAATGGTAAGACACTTCTCTCATTTCCACTCCCTCTGCCATTGCCTTACTTGGGTTCTCATCTTATCTTACCTGGACCATTGTTCCTAGAGCTTCCTAACTGGAAGTCCCCCCCACAACCCTCCCCAGCCAATCTCTTCCCACCCCATTTCATGCCAAAGAAATCATAATCGACTGATCATGTCACTTTTCTGTCTAAAAACATCCTTCAGCTTGAATATGCTGCCGATAGGAAAAATCCTAACTGCTTAAGAGAGGATGTTGGGCATTTACCTCTCAGACCCCATCTTCTGTGTCCATTTCAGCCACCCAGACTAGGCCTCCAGGCTCCAACCAACGGGAGGTTTCCCTTGGGAACTTTTCACCACTGCATTAGTGATCCATTGCTGCATAACACATTTTATGGTCCAGTATCCTAAGTCACACATCCACACATTCAATTCATCAGAAGCATGTCACTAAATAGAGCCCACCCTCATGGAGAGGAGAGTTAGGCCCTGTCTTTTAAAGGAAAGAATATCAGGGAATTTATGGACATACAATCTCCCTCTATCTGTGGGAAATTGGTTCCAGGAACCCCATGGATACCAAAATCCGCCCATGCTCAAATCCCTTATATAAAATGGCATAGTGGGGCCGGCCCGGTGGCATAGTGGTTAAGTTCGCACCTTCTGCTTCTCGGCAGCCCAGGGTTCGCCGGTTTCGATCCTGGGTGTGGACATGGCACCACTTGGCAATGCTGTGGTCGGCGTCCCACGTAAAAGTAGAGGAAGACAGGCATGGATATTAGCTCAGGGCCAGTCTTCCTCAGCAAAAAAGAGGAGGATTGGCAGTAGTTAGCTCAGGGCTAATCTTCCTCAAAAAAAGAAAAAAATGGCATAGTAGTTGCATATAATCTACACACATCCTCCGTATACTTCAAATCATCTCTAGATGACTGACAATACCTAATACCATGTAAATGCTATGTAAATGGTTGTTATACTGTATTGTTTAGGGAATAGTGACAAGAAAAAAGTCTGTGCACATTCAGTACAGACACAACCATTGTAGGCCTTTCCATCCTGAATCTGCAGACGCGGAACCCACAGGTAGGGAGAGCCGACTGTGTTTAGGATCACCACTACTGCTGATGTTCAGTACTCTTCATTCTGTGAGGAATGCTGTCTCCTCCTCCTCGACCTCACAGACTTTTGCTCTTTTAAGACTCAACACAACTATCAACCAGGGAGACTTTTTTGAGTTTTTATGTTGCCTTTTCCCATTAACTGGTAATTTTTGTCATGACCACGGGCCCAGCCTTTGCTGGCCTAAATAGTGACTGTGTGTGAGTTTTTAAATGGTATGCTTTCCTCAAAACATTATATTTCCGGCCAGGAAAAAACCCTGTCCTAATAAATTAACAAATCTCCAATGATGATGATGTGAACGATGGCCCCAGAGTTGGGCAGTGCACAACACAGCAGCCCAGAGTATATAGCAAATGCTTCATAAATGTTGCCTGGACTTTTTTAACCCATCACATTTAAGTCCTGTGCTAGTTACAGTACAAGTGTTATCACAGTTTACCCAAGGTGGTAGTTATTGCCCCATTTTAGAGGTTAAGATCCTGAATTCCATGGAGATTAAGCCCCTTAACCAAGATCCCACGGGAAGTGGCAGATTGGAAGTTGAACTCAACCCTTCGGTTCCAGCTTTGCTCTCCCTGCAACCCAGCTCAAGACAATGAGAGGCAGACTGAGTGGGTTATACTTAAAAACCAAAGTGCCCTTAAATTCGTCTTGATAATTTTATCTGCCACCTGTGTATAATAACATGCCACAGACAGAATTTCAACAATTTCGCTCTTACCTAAATGGTAACAATAACATTTAGAAAAAGACCTCAGCTGTTCCATTATGAGTAACATACAGCCCACTGAGTTCAAAGAGACAAGGCTGTTAGAATCACGTTCTTTCAGTTTTGAGTGTACTGTGTTCTGAAGCCACATCCTGTCTTTTTTGATCAAGGACTTTAGAAGGGTAAACAATAGAGAAAAGTGTCCGCCCACAGTTCAATAATCAGAAAACACATTTGGACGATTTGGTGAATCAGCGTCCCTCGTTCTCCCAGCCTTGAGGATGGGCATGGTGCATTCTAACCAGAAGATGTATTAGGGAAGGAACAGAAAAGGCTAAGTGTGCTCCAGAGGAGCTGAGTAGATTCTTAGAAAAGGTGACCGATCTCACCACGATTTTGAAAATGTCAAACCCGCGTTGTCCACTTAGCCCTGTAAGATGACTGGGAGTTCTATCAGCTTCTGCAGTGCCATCGAAGAGCTAGGCTAGGAAGGACCACAGGCTTGGTGGCTGCATGTTCTGCTCTGAACAAGTCACCTTCATGGAGGATTTCTCTCGTGTGTTCAGTTCACACCCCCTTGCTTTGGCAGAAACACAGCAAAAGGAAAAGCCCAAGGGAGATGGGCCTCAGCAATCTTTTGGAGCCCCTTCCTCCAATGACTGAGACCCATCTACCTAAAAGTTTGTCTTCATTGCCATTCCCTCATGTATGAAATGGGGGCAAAGCCATCTGATGTGTGTGTTCCCTTGGCCTCATGGCTTTGTGACAGCACTGAGCGCTGTTTTGGGAGCATTAGGATGAGGTGTGAGGTTATGAAAATTCAGAGAAGCCTGGGTTCATATCGTTGTGCCAAGTGGGGTGGCAGGCGAGGCCTGTGATGGGGGCCGAATACTTCACTGAGTAACATTTTATGCACCAGCTGCCCAAGAATTTTGGTTGGCGAAAGAAATGAAATCTATAAAAGGATTCTTCTCTGAACGAAAGGAATCTGAATGAAAGGTTTCAGAACCTGACAGAATTGAATGTGTCCAGGTAAGCACCAATGTACAAAGCTACGAGGATAATAGGAATAGTGATACAGTCTTTCACTACTTTGGCATTTCAGTCATTCCATATTCATGAAACAACTATCAGTATGTCTTAGATGCAATGCTAAGCCTTTTGTCACATTGTCTCATTTTATTCTCACAAGAACCTTCGAAGTAAATAAGGATCCATTTTGCTGATTAAGGATCTGAGGATGAAGCAACTTCTCAAAGTCACACATCCAATAAGTGGAAAAAGTGAAATGAAAACCCAGGTTAATAAGGCACATCTTAAGATTCATTCCACAATGAATTTTTAGCATCTAGTATGATACGAGCCATTTTTGTTCCTTTGCAATAATTTGTGCTGCAGAACACTTCTGAGAAGCTTAAAACACTATTGCACGTGCTAGTTTGTGATTCTTCCATCCAGTGAGTGACTCAAAACTATTCATCCTTTGATCACATCAGGACTGAAACTTCTGGTTCTTCTGAGAAGGACATTAGTGATCAACTGTCCCTCTTCATCGTATTTTACAGAGGAGAAAACAGATGCAGAGAAATGGGATGGTGGGACTCAGCCAGGGCTGTCGAGCAGCTGGCAGATGGGGCTAGAACAGAGGAGACTGGTGCTCCGTCACCCTCACTAAGTACCAGGGTCAGAATAGTGGGACTATGTACCACGAACAATTCCATCACTCAACATAGGAGCAGCCTGATTAATATACACTCTATTATTCCTATGCACTGTTCCTGTCTCAAAACTATCTTTCAGATATTTAAAGAAACTTAATTAGGAGATTTTCCATTAATATACAGCAACTGTTTTCCAATTAACTGTAGCAGATATAAGATACTAAAGATTAGGAAATTTCTCTAAGGCAGTTTTTAGCAATTTTGGAAGTAATTCCTACTATTTTAACATTATTTTCGTAACTCCACTGTCCATAGATGCCCAGTATTCCTCAAGAGCTTAGGAACCATTTTCCTAGGCCTGATTCCTCTCCCTCCTGTATCCTCTGGGGCAGACATTGCCACTGGTTCAGATATCCATTTCCGTCTCCTTCTGGGCTCACAAGAGGATTGCATTTTCACACCCCATGGCCTTACGTGTGGCCAATGAACCACGAATGGAAGTGACGCATGTTACAGTTGGGAGGAGGCACAGAAGAGCCAAGCCCTTATGCTCCATCTCCTCATCTCCCAAACACGGCAGCCAGCAAAGTTCCAGAGGGTGGAGCTGCCGTTGGGATCCTCAATGAGGACAATGTGGAACAGAGCCCTCCGCCCTCACCCCATAATGGATATAGGCCCCAGGGGTGAACTTTATCCTCGTAAAATCACTGGGAGTTTGGGGATGATTTTTTACTGCAAGACAAAACTTGGCTATTGCCTCAGTTGAAAAATAACCAATAGAGACCACCATGTTATTCCAGCAAGAGGCAAGATCAAAGAGCCAGCTTTAACGCATTGTTTCCCAAAGTGTACCCCAAACACTGTATTTGAATTCCTTGAGGTTCTCAATACAAAGCAAATTCCCCAGCTCCACTCCAGGCCCCCTGAGTCAGAATTGGTGGGAGTGGGCCCAGGAAGCTGCATTTTTAATAAATGCCCTCCAAATGATTCTTAGGCGTGTTACAATTCCAGCGTCTTCTACGTTCAGATAGTTAATTAGCTTTCAATATTACTAACTAGAAAACAAAATTGCCAGATATTTGAAAATAATTTTGGGGGCTGGCCCCGTGGCCGAGTGGTTAAGTTTGCGTGCTCCGCTTCAGTGGCCCCGGGTTTGGCCGGTTCAGATCCCGGGTGCAGACATGGCACCGCTCCTCAAGCCATGCGGAGGCGGCGTGCCACATAGCACAACCAGAGGCACCCACAACTAGAATATACAACTATGTACTGGGGTGCTTTAGGGAGAAGAAGGAAAAAAAAAAAAGATTGGCAACAGATGTTAGCGCAGGTGCCAACCCTAAGGAAAAAAAAAGAAAAGAACTTTGATGCATTTTAGAATCATAATTACAAGCACTAGCCTTTTGAAGTCTTATTTTGTGAAATGAAAAACACATACAAGACTACCTGCCAGCTGTGATAAGCAGACTCAGCAGATTGGAATCATGCAGCAACCTCTGTCCATTTCCGGTGCCCAGCCTGCACTGGCCTCCGTGACCTTTCACCTGGACTACTGCCAAAGCCTCTGAGTGTGTGCCCCACTCTGTTCTCACGTCCCTCAATGTATTCCCATCAAGCAACCAAAAGAGATCTTTGAAAAACGAATATCACGTAATGTCATTCCGCTGCTTAAAACCTTTCAGCGGTTTTTCACTGCATTTATAACAAAATAAAAAATGTGGTACCTCAGGCCATAAGACCTTGCGTGTCTCCTGCCTACCATGCCCCCTGATCCCTGGGGCTCCCTGTCCTTTCCACTCTCAGTCTGCGTTTGTAGAACGTACCAGCTCTTCTCACCCCGCCCCCGACGGTCCAGGATCACGCTGCCCTTCCTTAATAGATCATTTCCCCTTCGCAGTCCATCTTCATGTTGCTGACTCATAATCTTAGAATTCGATTCAGTTGTCATCTCCTCAGACGGCCCTTCCTGTCACTTTCTGTAGATTCCTTGTGTTAATCTCTATCCTTTGCTTATGTCCTTCCTGGTTCTTACTACAACCTGAAATTCTCTTACTAACTAACTTATTGTCTATCTTGGGCAGCCTTTTACCCCCTTTACCTAGTTCAGTGCCTGGCACAGCGTTGGTGAATATGTGTCTTAGGAAGGAATGGATCAATCCAAACCCAATTCCTCATCTGATCCCCCCTCCTGGCTGTAGCAAGGCCCTTCAGCTTGTCCTGCTGCCCCTCGTGTCTCTGTCAATGACACCATCATTCTACACATGGGAACTGGCTTGGCATCTAAGAGTTTCTTTCCCTAGTTTGTTCTTGGAAAATGAATAAAACAACATTTTTAAGGTAATGGGAGTCCACAGTATGAACCTCTCAGTACAAAAGGATTTTTTAAGCAAGTATTCTCACTCACTGTGCACCTACTTTAAAAGGAGGTGGCAGTCCTTCCTGTTCACAATGAACTATAACTCAGAGCAGTGAGAAGCTATATAGTATGTGTGTGGGGGAGTGTGTGTTGGAGGGGCAGCAATCCAAGACTGCAGACGTGATTTTTATCCTGACTTCTTATATTTGTCTCAAAGGTCAACAAGTAGCATATCCCTTCTCTTTGCCAGAATACAAAAGCTCACCCTTTAGGGGAAACTACATACTCCAAGTGACACTAGTAGATAGTAGCCACCGAAGTGCCCTCCTGGCAGACTGTCTCCAAGGCAAATCTGGTTCAGAAACACCTCCCATGGTAGCCTTTCAATGTGTGCACACTGACCTCTCAACCACGGGTTCACCATCCTGTTCTCTGAAAATTCTGCTAACTGGGGAAGAAAAAAAAAAAGCAAGCCATGCATGATTGCGATTGCTCCCTCAACTGAATAACACTGTGGTGGCTCATAATTGATAACATATGGAAGTTCAACTGGGCGAAGGAAACACGAGAGGAGGACTCTCATTACATCACCTCCTGAAATGCTTGGGTTAGCATGTTTTGCCTTCCCAAGTGTAAATAAGTTTGAAGCTTTCGAGGATTTCCAGACATCCTAATCTTTTCCGGTTGTTTCTTCTTTTTGATAAGAGATGGAGCACAGCAGCCAGGTGAGTTATTTATGCGCATCGCAAGCGCAGTTCTGGCAGATAGACACTCCAAATGTTTCCATCACATCGCTTTCCTCTATTGAGTTCAAGACCATTTTAAGGACTTGAGCTACTGAGCATGTTCTGTTGGAGGAAGATATTGTAACTTTCATTTAGTAACTTCATGGGCGTGTGGTTATTTTACTAAAGGCCTTTCCTGTTTTCCCCCAATGAATTGACAGCTGCACATGGCTTAGGAATGTGGTGCTAATGTCTGTGGCTACAGGAAAATTACTCCACTTGGTCTGGACAAAGGCTTGAAGTGTTTTACCCATGTTTTGAATTTCTCAGAGCCTCTCAGTGTACAAGCATCTGATATAAAACCAACCCCCCTGCCCCCCCCGCCAAAGACCCCTTGCTTGAGTTTATGGGTTTGCTTCCATCTGCTGAGAATTTGTTGGTTTAAGGAATCTGTGACTTAAGATCTGGACAGCATTTCAGGTTCCCAAGGTTTTGTTTTCAGCATTTAATTCACCACCTGATGCCTTTTAAATCCAGTTTAATAGTTGAAATGGATTTTTGTGCCTTCTGCACTTAAATGATTATGTGTTCATATGCATGCACATGTTAGATTTCTTAAAGAATTTATTCCAGACAAATGTGCTGAGGGTCAAATTACACTATGGTTATTTTTAAAATTTAACTCCTGGTGATTTTGGGGGGTCTGTTGAGGGGTATTTGAAATGCTCTGCAGACCAGCAGATAGTTGGCTCATTTCAAGCTGAAAGGGAAATAGAAGGCTTCTTCTTTTCTTTAGCATTCCTCTGCTCATAACCCTCTTTTCCTGGTGATCGGGTGGCTTTTTCACAATTCAGGTTTAGGGGCAAGGAAAAAGATGGAGAGCAGACATCTTGCCCGGTGAGAAGACAAAACTGCAGCTAATGTTGTGTCGTAGTTCTGCCCGACTTTCCTCTTTCTGCCCCACTTTCCTCTTTCTGCCCCGTTCGTGTGCCCACTAGAAGGTAACCTCCCTGAAGACAGGCACTCTCTTCCCTCTACTGTGTCGCTGCTGCCTAGTTAATGCTCTGGTATGTATTGGGTGTGGGTGCTTAATTTTTGCTAAATGAGTATGCTGTAGAGGGAACCCAAGATCACTGTAGGAGTCCTAATCTGAGGGGATAGGCCAGGAAGGCTTAGCGGGGCGGCTTCCCACCAGTTGTGTCCTGTCCCCTCACAGGGCTCCCCAGACACACGAGCTCTTTGTTCTTCCTCTTTGGCTGCCTCCATCTCATTTCTCCTCCAGGAGTCGCTGCTCTGTACCAGCCCCTGCTATAGGCCTGGGGATGCAGCAGTGAGCCCAGCAGATGGAGGGCCCACCCACAAGGAGAGCTCGCTTCCGTGTGAGACAGACGGTAAATAAGCTAAATAAGTCAGAGAAACAGAATGTTAGACAATGACACATGCTTAGGAAAAAGGAGTAAAACAGGAATGAGAGATAGGAAGTGGCCTTCCTGGGGATGTCCTTTGGGTAAAGAAGGAAGGAGGTGAGGGAGGAACCATGCGGATATCTGGGAAAAGCAATCCAGGCAAAGGCCCATCAAATAGACCACAGGAGGCCTGTGGGACTGAAGGGGAAGGGCCAGGGGGCAGGGCCTGAGCTATTTAGTAATAAGTGTCTCAGAAAGAGAACCGTCCTATCGATCCAATGCCATTTAGGGGAAGATCCAGGTTAAACAAACCTAAGTGGGTTCTGGCATCTTCACTGGAGGAGCCTTTAATCTCCAAGAGTCAGTTTTAGTGCAAACTGTTTCCTAAGTGTCCTTGAGTCAGGAACCACTTTTGGGGGGACTCGGGTCTCTAAAGATCCTAGAAACAAGCTGAGGGGCCAGGAGGGTGGGTGGCAGTGGAGGCTGACTTGTGGCCCTCATCACTCTCATCACCAGCTGTGTCCCCAGTGCATCCTAACCAAGACCACAACGTTCACATGTCCCAGAGAGAGAAAAAGGAGGGCTAAAGTGACCTGCTGTGTCGACACCAGAAGGAACGTTATAGAAACATTATGTTTTCAGTACACATATTATTTGTTTACTTAGTCTTACTATTAATTACTACCAATTGCTGCTGTTAGCTAGTCCTATTTTTATGAGGTTTAATTAACATTTATGGAACAGAAAAGTAAATAATACAAAATAATATATGATTTCAATTGAACACAGATTTCGTATGTTTATAATAAAGTAATGACACGTGTATAATTATATATACATATATATACCTACATAGTGAGTATGTACCATATATACATATATAACATGCATGTACTGTACATATGCACACACTATGTATTACATATATATCATACAAGCGTATGCTATATACGCATATTAACATACATACATAACTATATATATACATATACCATACATATACTCTATGTACACATAGATAATGTACATACATATACTGTATTTTCATACGTGTATATGAAAACCTGGCCACCCTGCTTGAGCTCAGAGCTCAGTTTTCAGTGGTAAGTTGGAAAAATGTTAGCCCCCAGCCCCACTTGGAGAACAAAGACAACAGAAACCAACAGAACAGTGGAGACCAAAAGACAGTCGCAGAGTGCAGTCTCCCGGAACCACAAAAATCAGGAACCCAGACTGGAGCCAACCGCAGAGGCTGAGGCTTTTCTGAGAACTTGAAATTCCAGGCTGAGCGGCCCAGCCAGTGGCACCATCTCACACTCTCCCATCTGCTCCAGAGCCATGTGCTATAGAGCTCTGTGCCAGAGGGCTCCCTGCCTCCCCACACCTGCCAGAGGGCTGCAGAGGGAGGGAAAACCTGCGTGGGATTTTTTTTTTTTTTAAAGCTTGGCCCTGAGCTAACATCTGTTGCCAATCTTCCTCTTTTTTTTCCTTCTCCCCAAAGTCCCCCAGTACAAACTTGTATATTCTAGTTGTAGGTCCTTCTAGTTCTGCTATGTGGGACGCCACCCCAGCATGGCTCGGTGAGCTGTGCTAGGTCTGCACCCAGGATCCAAAGCAGCGACACCCTGGGCCAACAAAGCAGAGAGCATGAACTTAACCACTTGGCCACAGGGCTGGCCCCCTGCGTGGGGATTTGAGGATTCAACTCCCAGTTCCTTCTCTTCCTGCTATGAGCCTTCAGCAACTCGCTCAAATGTGCTAAGCCTCAGTTTCACCATTGGTAAAATGGAGTCACCATGTTACAGGCCCTGTGCCCTCCTCCACAGTGGTCCTAGGATAGTGCTTTTGTGAGGGGTAAATGTGTGTACACAGGAGCACACGGTGGTGGGGCCGTTATCTCCCTTCCTCCTCTCTGTACTCTTTCATTTCGTCAAGGGCAGAACATATTGTCACCATAAATGGGACCTGAGCTTTAGGAAATGATTAGCCACTGGAAAACCTCTTTCTTTCATTCACTTAAATAAGAATTATCATTAGGGCTGCAGGCCGCTGCAGGCCAGCAAGTCCTGGATTTTGTGGAACATAAAGAGAAGTGAAACAGGTCAGGAAGCATAAGCGAGGACAGGACTCCCAGAGGCATCCCACCTGCTGGATCTCCTGGCCCCTCCCCTCCTCCAGTTCCAGCTCAAATCCTCTGAAACCCAAGTCAAACTACCTCCGTTCCTACCCTTCCCGTTCCTGCCACACCCCATACTCCCCCCGCAACGTCTTCCCAGCAGAACTCAACCTCCCTCCTGCCTATGCTTATGACAAGTATTCATTCATTGCAGAGAACATTGAGGATAAATCATGTGTGGCCCAGTGGCATGTCTTCCATTGTTTAATTGTTGTTAAAAATTGTCTTCTAAATCTTAAGTTGATCTATTTAACGTTTCCCGCTGAGAAAGCAATGGGAAAACCCACCCATCTAAATGTTCCCACTGTGGCTTCATCTGGGAAAATCCGCTTTTCACACGCGCTGCCCTACCTAGCATTAACTAAACTCGAATTTCCTTTGTAAGACTTTCTGGGTTTGGTTTATCTGTAAAATTAGCTGTAGTTCTAGAACTCATTTTGGTTCAAATGGGGTATAGAGATGTGCAGATGGGTGGAGTTAATTGAAGACCTAGATAGACAATCCATGCTCCGAATTGAATATTGCTCTTCCTTTCATTGTGAATGCCTGCAGTCAGTAGCATTTAAAGCAATTAGGTTTTCCATTGTGCTGCATTGTTACATTGTTACAGGAAAAGGAACTTTCCTGAACTTGAGAGTGGGGGACAGGGAACCAAGGAGGAGAGAGATTTCCCTAAGTGCTTATATTCTGTTGTGAGCTTAACTTTTTTGAATTGAAGCTTTTTGTAGAACTCATTATTTCAAACAACTTTCCATGGGCTAGAAACGACGTAGTAGTACCTAGTGGATAAGTATTTATACCTATTCACAGTCATTCAGGGCTGAGCTGTGCAGAATTGTGTTAGGGCTCTGAACTTGAATTAGAAAGAGGCAGTTTGCTGGAAAACAGACCAAGAATGGCACCTGAGTGAAAACACCCATATTTGCAGAGCATGTTTGAGATCAGTTACGCGTACGTCTCCCACCGCGGGCCCAGAAAGGCCGAGGAGCTGCAAGACCATCAAACGGGATTAAAGGATGCTCTAGATGCTATTGGAAAGGCAACACTTTGGAAGATTTAGAAGTGTTGAAACCGAAAGGATTTTTTGTGTGAATGCTTTTTTACAGATGTGTGTGTGTGCGCGTGTGTATTTACACTTTTGTTAGAGAAACTGTACTCTATAATTACAGAATTTGAAAGGGTGAATAGAGGGGACAGGAGTCTGCGATGTGGGTTTTGTTTACCGTTTCTTACTCCATCGGAGCTGGTATTTTAAGCACACTGATCTCATTTCCACTCGGAGACCTTGCAGATAAAATGGATGTTTCACAGATAACACACAAGGCTGGAACACAAACGGCACCGCACCTGGGGCAGCTGAGAGACCACTCACGGGGGCTGTTCCCCACACACCAGGCAGTCGCAGACCATCCAAAACAATGGCCCTGTCTCTCCAAAGAGCGCAACTCGTTAAACTCCACCCACACTGACCTCTGCGCCAGGTGGCATTTCTTTTAAATGACAGCAGTTTGTCAGTTTGGTAGAGGAGATGCATAGCTAACGAGGGGACACCCGTGCTCTCCACAGAACAAAGAGGAAAGTTTCAGGGACATCCACCCAAGAAATTTACTGGCAGGGCTGGCGGAGAGAGGCAAGCCAAGGGCACTTCCAGAACTGAGTCTAACCAGTTCAGGTAATGATCCTGGCCTGATTTTGTTGTTGTTGTTGTTTTGATTTGTAAGAGCTCGGAGTATGTTAAGCTCTAACAACTATTCTTCTCTTTCAAAATAAATACCTAAATATTTTGTCAAGCAGCACTGTCGCTGATGAGGTCTGATTGCTCCAGTGTGACAACACTGAGTGGATTCTCGACAGAAGGGGTTCAGCCAGCCTACAGAAACTACCAGGATCCCTGGCACTTAGCCCTGGAGCTTAGGCCACATAGCCAATAAAAGGGAGGTGCACACACAGGGCCTGCTCACTGATGTCCTTTTTTCATTAACTGTTTCTGTTTCACTTACTATGAGGGGATAATAAATGGTCCGTTAAAAACCACATTAATTTCAGATCTTCCTCTGAGTGCCACAGTCCTCAGAGCTCAGGCTTGTGGACATTGTTGGTTTCATCTATGCTGTTCCCACTTCTCTTCTCCTCTCCCCTGTTCTGGAAACAATACCCCTAATTTCCTTAAGGTGCCAAGGCTACCCCCTGCCAAGGCTACCCCCTGAACCACCACATCCCGTCACCCTATCCAGCTCTCACCAGAAGGTTTACCTGTGACCCAGGCAGGCTCAATGATTGAGGGCCCATCTCCCGGGCCACACAGCCCAATCAGAGGTCCTCCCAGTGAGAAGTGGGGAGAGGCCCCACTAGAATAAGACAGCGGGGGTGATGCTGGAGCTTCTGGGGGCCACACCACAGAGGGAGGCCCCAACAAAGGCAATGCTGGCTGTTCAGCCATGCACATCCGACTTCAGTTCCATGAGCCGAAAAAGAAACTCCCCTCACTTTTTTGCATTAGTCAGTTTGAATTGGGTTTTCTGTCGCTTTCAACAAAAAGCGTTCTGACTAATGCACTATGTATGGTGTCTTTGAGAGAGTCTGTTAGTTTAAAGACAATGAATAATCGCACAGGGCTTGAGCCAGTTTCTTAGACTCTTGCTCTCCTTGGAAACTTCGTCCAAACAGAGACTTCATTAGAGCGCTAGAGCAGAGCCAGAGGGACTGGTCAGTGGACTGTTAAGAAGGGTCTGGACAAAGAGCTCCACTCAGCCCCCCAAGTCAGGGGGCTCCCTCTACCAAGAGATAAGCTTCCCTCTGAATTACAGGCACTTTCAAACATAAACTTGTTTGTTCTTGTTATGCAAGTAATACATAGTGGCTATAGAAAAACTGGAAAAAACTGATGATAAAAAGAAAAAAGTATCATTTCTCCCCAATTCTCACTATGCATGTAGATGAAGATGTTGCTAATTCTTGTCTATCCCTCTGTTGCACTTTAAACACACAGACAGGGCTGTGTCTTGTTTACTATGATCATCCCAAATCTAGCACTATGCGTGCCTCATGATAAGCATCCTAATCCATTAAAATAGCGGGTGAGTGAGTGAATAAATGAAATGCTACAGCACACCCAGTACTTCCCAACCTTCCAAGTCCCCATGACAAATCATATTTGCAAGGCACTCTGGGCACTCAGGAGACACAAAGTTAGGGATCCTCGGTGCCCGAGCCCTACTTAGCTGCCCGTCTCAGGCCCATCTCGTGATCAGTCTTGTGAAGCTCAGGTGTAGTTCTGCACAGCAGCTGGCTCTGGAGTCAGGCTCTCATTCAGCCTTGGCTCAGAGACTTACTAGGCTTTTGAGCTTCCATCAGTGTCGGATGCAATGATCTCATATTCTGGATTCCGTTCTCCCAAGATCCCCAAACATGACTCTTCTTTCCACCCAAAGGATCAAAGCCCAGCTGCACAGTAGCTGTCCTTAGCCCTTGTCCCAGCACAGGGAGTGTCCTCCTTGGTGTGTGAACTTGCACCTGGGCCCAAAGACCTGAAATAGGATACATTTCATTTGGGATAGATCATCCTCATATTTAGAAATTGGATCGGTTTGGAAAACTACAAAAGGAGAATAATATGAGTGATCAAATTTTATTTTTATTTTAGAATAAGATATAATTCTAGAGTAAATGATACATTGATCATTCTCATGCAATTTTTCAAAATGTATCTTGAGAACCATTCCCTAAACAAAGTTCCGGGATATTTTAAGAAATGACACCTCTGGGAGAATGCGTATATCCTCTCCCACAATAACTACTCTGAAGGGTGAGCCTCATTTAGATGTATGAGTTCCAGCCAGTTTATTGAAAAGCATATGTCCTCATCGTAATACCTTACAACTGCCACCATTTTAGAAGTACCCAGTCATCTTGGTTTGGGAACATGGAAAGTATTGTTCGTATCAAGTTGAGTCCCTTCACTGTCATATCAATTTATGGTCTGAGAGAGCATTGGTAGTGCAGAGCCAATAAATATGTGTTTTGCCTGCCCCTGACCCAAACAGAGCCTGGTGACCCTGCTCAGCCTCGCTCGGTCCCAGGTGTGGAAGGGACTGCAAGGAACAATTTTTAGATGTCTGCTTTTATGAACAGCCCAACTATTATCCTGAGCAATTAAGGGCAAGGACACTCTTTAACTTTGATATTTGTCAACTTTTAAAAATCATTGGCTAAACCTAAGTTCACACTATGGCTCTTCAAATTCTTTTTCAGAAGTAAAGTAGAGTTCAAAAACTGTGTTGGTTTTCTTTCTTTATGATGTAAACGTACATCAAAAAGCAATTTTAATGAATACTGCATTGATATAAAATATATTATGTGATGCTATATTATAGATGTTAGTGGCATTCTATCTTAGGCCATACCATATTATATTAATAGATGGTTTGTTATGCCATATGAATAATAATCACCAAAATACACCCTGCCTCTAAATGAGAAAAAGTAAAGTCAAGTGATAAAGGGGGCCAGCCCTAAGTATGTGCATCTTGTTAGTTAGGTGCGGGCACTGAGCTGAGGGCTCTCGAAGCATAACCACACTTAATCCTCGCAACAACCTTGAAAGGGAAGGTCTGATTCACCCCTTTGTGTGGCTGAGGAAACCGAGACTCAGACCACCTAGGGAGGATTTTGGCTGTGCATCCTCAATCTAGAGCATTCTCTTAGGACTTGAGTTCCCTGAGTAAAACCCTTGGGATGTTGAGGTCTCACCCACTACTTCCAAGGAGATCTTTCTTTTTTCTCCCTCCAAGACACAAGCACATCCCTCTGACTGAGGCTGTCTGGGACCAGAGGCTGGAGGTCTGGCAATGTGTCCCTCCAGAGAGGCGAAGCTGACCCATGGGTGTTCCCTCATGGTGCCAGGAGTTCAGGCACAGTGACCCTCAATTTGGTGTGCCAGTGGAGGTAGGCAGCTGGGAGAGGTTGGGAGGGGGACCCTCACTCAGTAAGAGGGGCAATGCTGAACAACCCCTAAAGGCTGCCTGTCTCAGCCTCTGCCCATGAGGGTCCCTTTGTCTCAAATGTGCTTGTCACCCTCCAGCCCCCTCACTGTGAAATGCCTGCTCCTTCTTCATGTCTCAGATTAAACACATTTATGGAAATTAAACAGCCTTCCTTGACACCCCGGTCATATGATCCCACAGCACTTTTTGCAGATTTGGTCTACTTTTAATTGTTTGCTGGTGTGTTGATTGTTATCTTAGGCATCAGAGAGTAAGCTCCATGAGGAGAGGGACAGTGATGTCTTGTCCATTGTACCCACAGTGCTTAACCACAGTCCCCGGGACATAGCTAAGGTTACTAATAAATATGTATTGAAGGAATAAACAATCTACGTACATTCCCTGAGGTGAAGTCTTTGTCTTTTTCACTGTTATATCATCAGACTTCTATTTAGGCAGCTAATGAATGTGGAAGGAATGATGGTTTTAGAATCTCACCATTTTACCACCAACAGGGCAATAATTGATGCAGGCAGGAATCATCAATGGATGCTAAAACTTTGGATGCATGTTTGATGAGGAACAAGGATATTTACACAGCCTCAAAGAATCCTCCCACAAATTACTGGTTTATTAGAAAGGGACAAATAGTGACCTCATAGTGGAGAAACCTGGTGAATGCCACCTTAACCAACGGATCCAAGTTAACATCACGAATGTTGGGACAAACCAATGTCATGTGATTCCTAGTGGGATGCACCAAAAATGACAGAGCATCACCTATGTGGAGTCCATATGGAAGAGGAATTGTAATGTGGAAGGAGCAGAAAGACTGTTATTTGGTTCTCATGACAACCCAAGTGACATAGGAAGTGACAATCCCCTTTGCTATAGGAAGGACTCATTCCCATGTTATAAACAAGGAAGTAGATTCAGTGAAATTAGATGACGTGGCCAACAATCAATGCTAGAATGTGTCAGAGCTGGACCTCTAATGAGGACTTCCAACTCCAGCCTAAATCTTCCCTCCGTTTTCTGCTGCCTCTCCCAGGGCTGCAAACACACCACAAAGGTGAGTGAGTGGCTCCAACAATGAGAGGGAGGCCTAGTGATTAGCATATGGAGAAGGACATTGCGGACTTGAGCTCCTGTCCTGCCCCCACACCAGCTATCAAAGGGAATGCAGGTGAAGGATCTTCTGCAGCCCCGGGTTCCCTTTCTGTAAAAGATGGTTTCTGCTTTGCCTGTGATTCTAAGAGGCAGATCTTCCTGTCTAGACTTTCATTTCATAGACTTGGCAACTATTCATTTTGCAGTATGATTTGGAAACTTGCTATGAATGTTTTAAGAGAAGCAATTTCCTTCAGAGTCAGATGTTTTGACGAAATGACTACAATATCTTAGATTTGAGACAGGGACAAAGAAAGGAGAAACATGCCCCATTAGGAAAACTCTTCCAGGTAGAATAGAAAATGAAGTAAAACTCCCAGCCTTCCCCAACAACAGGTCAAAATCATTCATTCATTCATTTAATCATTTCACTGAACAGTAATTTCCAAAACCACATCTCTATCAAAAAAGTCCTCATTATGTAAAAATCCTCCAAAACTTAGAAACCTAAGTCTTGATTGGCTGAACCAAACAACAAAATGATGCTGCCCTCATCCTGAGGAGGAAAGTTTTTGCCTAAATGTCTTCATTCTGCAGACATTTAAAGAACACCTATTATGTGCAAGGCCTCATGCTTGGGGATCTCCAGGAAGGCTTACTGATTGACCTGAATAAGAGGGCATGAAGGATTGGTAGACCTTGTGCATGTGGAGATGGTACTTAGGGGCCCTACAAGCAAGAATAAGAGGTGGGAAGTATTGGGCTTATACAAAGAACCCCTGGTCATTCAGTTCAGTCTCCTGTCAGAGTACATGAATATTAGTTGCGGGCAACAATGCGGGAAAGGTAGCTTAAGTGTTAAGGAATTTGAACTCTAGGTTGCAGCCATTTAGGATTCCTTGAGGATGATGATCTTTTTTAGCAGAAGTTCTATGCTTTAAGAGTTGTTTTGTTTGCTTGTTTATTTATTTAAATGATGCTGGCTGAAGAAACTTTGCAATGTTTGGAATGCCCCCTAGCAAGGATGATACAGGAAAGTGGAAGAGAACTGGAGTCCAGACCATGGCCTCAGAAGTGTAAACCTCCCATCTGAACGGATCCTGGAAGCAGAGTGAGCTGGAAGGGTTTCCATGCTCTGCCTCTGCTGGGTCTTGAACCCCTGTTCCAAGCCTGGAGCCCCGCATTCCTTGGGAAGCTTGGATCACACCCTATGCCAAGGTTAGCTAGAAAGAGCTGATGATAAAGTCACAGCTGGGAAGATCCACTTAGATCATGTGGCGAGCTACTGGAGAATCCAGAAGGAGACAGGAGTGAACCCCATAAACACTTGATGCTCAGGCAGTAGCTCTTGTCTGGGTTCTCAGCAAATTTTATAGACGGTCCTGGGAGCCTCTGAAAAAGTACTCACACGTTTCTGGCACAGGCCAAGCTCTTCCCCTGTGGTGATGGACCCTTGCTGGAAAGGTGTGAGGGTCTGAAGCGTCCTCAGGGGCCCCGAACTGCACACTGGAGAATTCTTTGGAGCGGGCCAAATACTGGACTCACAGACCTGCATCTGTAGCAGCTTCTGTTGTGTTTTTACAGGAAAAGCAGGCAGTGGAGACAAATGATCTGAGAGAAGAGTATTGACAAGATAAGTGATGGTTTTGCCCCTTGGACCTAAGTTTCTGGAAGGCTCTTATAAGGGTGCGCCTGCTTCTCTGCATACTTTACTTGGCAAGGATTTCCCACCGAACTGTATAATGAGGAAACTCACAAAATGTAGAGCAGCAGTATTCAAAATGGGGTCTGGGAACCGGTGCTGCTCTCTGATTGTCACTAATTCACCAAGAAATAAGTACAGAAATAACGAGTAAAGTTTAGAGGCTCTTATGGCAATTTGACATGGCTGCAACATTCAAGCTTACGATCAAGGGATCTGTCTCACTGAACAGAGTGGAGACAAAAAAACACTGGTCATTTCCCACAGATTGGAAGTGAAATTAACAACAACAAACAAAAACAAAAACCCAAAGCGATCCTTGACTGCAGCTAGGTTTATCAGCAGTGCTGTGGAGAACACAGCGGGCAGGGGACTGGATTTCAGTGGTTCATCATCAACGTCCATTGATGCCAGCTGTGTGCCAGCAGCCGAGGAAAGAGAGATAAATATTGTCCTTGAGGAGCTCACAGTTCCATTGGGAAGACAGCCCCCCCAACCGACTCAAGTAACCCAATTGGATGGATGCTAGGATAGAGCTTACTCGGGTTTACTCCCAGCGCCTCCAAAGTAAGGCTGCTCGTCTTGGCCATTGGGGATGTCTACTGTCAATGGTGATAGTGCCCATCTGTTAAGCATTTCCATTGTGCTAGATGCTCAATTTAAAACTTTACATGCGTTACGTATTTAATCCCCACAAGAACCCCCAGGGATAGGTACCTTATTGTCACTTTCAATTTATAGATGTGGAAATTAAGGCTCAGAGAGGATATAAAATCTTGTCCAAGATCATAGATATCATAAATCATTGTTCATTTTGCAACAATACTTCAATAACAAAATGTTCAAGAAATATTTGTTGAATAAGGAATCTGAGGCAATGGGGGCATGGAGAAAGTACTGACTCAGTGGAAGGAGAAAGAAAGGAGTCCTTTTAACCTTGAGTTGGTTATTTATGAAAGTTTATCCATGAATGGATCCCCAATGCTTCACCCAGCGCCCAGCACCAAACAAGGGGCTAACATCAGTTAGATAAATGAACACCAAAAAATTAGATGAATATAAAGTGATATATATGAGCTAGAATAAATTTTTTAATCTAAAGGATTAAAGTTATTAATAGTAAAATTTACAAACTTAAAAGCATAGTGTCCCTTAAATTTTATAGCAATTCAGTGTCTCAGATCTGAAATAGCCGTAGCCATCCCTTCATCCCTGTACACCCAATAATGTCACATAAAGCCAACGCTAAAAATGCAATCCTTCCTTTCTCTCTCAAAGTGTGGGTGTTTACTCAGTACCTGTGTCTCTCCTTTGCTACCAGGGCTCAAAGCAGAAGTGACAAAATGCCACGAGATAGACCATTTGCATAGGACTGCCAATGTGAAAGAAAGCCGGAGGTGCCAGCCAACTGCCAAGAAAGGCTGCTCTCAAAAGATTCTGGCCAGAGTTTTGCAGATGCAAGAGGTTTAAATAAACATCCAAACTTTCGCTTGCTTATCAAGACTGAACCTCTGAACCTGTCACACAGGGAATGATCTAAAGCCAGCAAATAAGAAAGCCTGAGAGAGCTCATGAATGAAAATTATATTTAACTGTAAATGCCCTCTTTCTCCTAATGGCTTCTCACAGAAGGAGAATAGACAATATTTTGAACAGATCAGTCAAAATCATCAGCGTACGTAGCTTACATAGAAAACAAAGTAAAAGCATGTGACATACCCTTAACAGATGCAAACCTAGCGACAGAATGCAGTAGACTTGTGTGTTGTGGTACATCTAGAAGTATAGCTTTTTTCTAAAGAATGTATTTCTATGAATATTTGATGCACACATATTCCTGGGTTTTCAATTTGGCTGCTGCATAAGCAGATGGCTAATAGTATAAAAACTTGGAACTTACTAAAACATCTAAATCCCAGGCCATTTAGTTTATTTTGAATACCAAATTGAGTATTTGAATGTTTTAAATTAAAGTGCATAATTCTTACCCCCTTGATTAGATGTTTAAATGCTGTACTGAGATTAACTAAGGAAACCACAAATCATGGAAGAGTAGAGACTAAGGCATGATAGGGCATTTTTAAAAAATATTTTATTCCTTGGGATAGAGGAAGTAAAACATTTTATGCCAACCCCTTCCACCCTGATTATTCATATAACACACCTTATAAAGGAATCTTGTTTTCTTCCCTGTCACTCAAAATGTTCTTATTTTATTGTGCATTAAAACAAGTTCCAAAAATCACTGGATGTGTCCAAGTTTCATTGGCTTTACCTCCTTTCATCATGAATATTCTAGTCCATTCTCTCTTCTACCTCCTAACCAATCCATTTCTTCCTGTGGCTTCTCAAATTATTTGACAGAGATATTGGCAATTAACTAGTGCTCTATTGCAGTCAGTGACTTTGCAGTCACTGCAAAGGGGAGGTCGGGAGGAATGAGCCTGTAGCTGTTGCTGACATGGGTAGCAGGAAAGCTGTGTGCTGCGGCACTCTGCGCCCTCCCAGCTCCGATCTGGAGTGACTTCTCCCACTGGCCAACGACACAGTTCCTGCAGTGACCCTGTGTCCTGTGCAGCTGTGTGGTCATGGCTCTCAGCACTTCATCCTGGTGTGGAATCCCTGAAGTGAAAAACAGTAGCAAACAAAAAAGCCCCCTTCCCTGGGGTGACCCATCTCCTCCTTCAGCTACCGTACCTCATTTCTCTCTGTCTATCCAAAGTCAAACTTCTCAGATTTGCCCACATTCTCTGCTTCTACTTTCTCATGTCCCTTTCGCTTCTTAACCCATGGCAGTCAACCTTCTGATACTTCCAGGTCACTGAAACTACCCTTGTCGGGGTTCCTCGTGGGCCCTGTGTTTAGATCAAACCGGAGCTTCTCAGCCCGGCCTTCCTCTTACCACTTGGCAGCAGCAATGGCGCCTGCATGCGCCTCCTCCTTCTTGGCTTGCCCTCACCCTCCTTGCGTTTCTGGTTTCATGGCACCTCGCTCTCCTGGTTTTCCTCCTGCTTTGCTGGCCGCTCTTTCTCGGTTTCCTTTGCTCACTTTTGCCAAAACTTTAAAAATGGTGGAGCGCTTCAGAGCTCCCTTTGGAGCCCA
Organism: Equus quagga; assembly: GCF_021613505.1. Classification (NCBI taxonomy): domain Eukaryota; kingdom Metazoa; phylum Chordata; class Mammalia; order Perissodactyla; family Equidae; genus Equus; species Equus quagga. The sequence continues at coordinate 57,644,590 of NC_060282.1, forward strand.
TTTTCCTACCGTGCTTCCTTTTTCCCATGTTCTCATTCAGTCTTATCAGTATGCTGATATCTTACAGATTTGTTTCTTCAGTTCCAGCATCTCACCTGAGTTGCAGACTTAAAAAACTCACTCTCTGCTTGTTCTCTCCACCTGTATAACTTAAAACCAAAAATGAAATATGCAACAACGAAAACCACCTGATTATTGATTTAACTTCCCAACCTACCTCCCCACCCCGCAGTCTGCCCTGTCTCAGTAATTGGCATCACTTACTCCCCTTGCAGTTCAAGCCATTTCACTAAGCCCACTTCAAATCACTAACTCCTATGGGCTTCATCATCAAAATGTATTGCCAAACTCTGTACTTCTTTTCACTACCCTTCCAGCTACTGCCCTTGTCTACCACCCCCCCACCCCCGCCCCCAGCTACCAGCTTTGTCTAAAACATTATTGTCTGTCACCAAGAATACTGCACCAGACTAGGGGCTCTCAAAGAAGGGTCCCTGGACCAGCAGCATCAGTATCATCTGTGAAATTGCTAGAAATACAAATTCTGAAATATTGAATTAGAAACTCTGGGTGGTGCCCAGAAATCTGTTTTAACGAGCCCTCCTGGTGATTCTGATACAATCCAGAAGACTAATTTGTCTTTCTGCTTTTTTTTTTCTTTCTTTCTTTCTTTCATTTTTTTTTTTTTCCTGAGGAAGATTTTCCCTGAGCTAACATCTGTGCCAATATTCTACTTTTTTTAGTATGTGGGCCACCAGCTCAGCATGGCCACTAAGAGAGCAGTGTAGGTCTGTGCCTGGGAACTGAACCTGGGCCACCGAAGTGGAGTGCACTAAATTTAACCACTAGGCCACCAGGGCCGGCCCATCTTTCTGCTTAAATTTTGTCTTAGATCATACTGTCTTGCAATAAAACTTCCAATGGCTACAACTTATAATTTTTAAGTTTTTTTTAACCATAGCACGTAAAGTTCTGCCTGTTCTGATCCCTTTCTATGTCTCTGATCACACCTCATAACACATGCTCCATCCCACCCCAATGCTCCATTCACTGGCCTTCTGTCTTCCTTGATTACGCCAACACATCTACTTCAGTGCCTCACATTGACTGTCCATTATTCCTCAATACTCTTCCCAACTTTTCCCCATCTGCCACTTTCTTATCATCCAGCTTTCAGCTGAAATGTAAACTCCACAAAGAATCTCCCCTAACCTTCATATCTGCACACCCAATCACTTTCTATTGCATAATTCTTTTATTTTGTTCATAACATTTATCACTACTTAACTTATATTATTTATTGGTTTGCCTGGTTATTGTTTTGCTCTCCCAATAGAATTTAGGCTTCAGGAGAACATGGACCTCGTCTGTCTCATTCCTCACTCTATCGCCAGTGCCTACAACAGTGCCTGACATGTACGTATTTGTTGAATGAGTGAGGATCTGTGTTCCAGTGCTAACCCCACTTCTAACTTGCTAAGTGGCTTTGAGTTCGTCCCCTTTCTGCTCCTGAATACTTTGCCCTCTATCAGTAAAGAACTTGGAGCACTTAATTTCTAAGTCCTTATCCATCTCTACAATTTGTTAAATCTGCAAATGTAAACGCTCATTCTGCCTTATTCTTTAAGAATCGTTAAAGACATTTCAAATAATTATTCTACATACAGTAAAGAAATACCAGAAAGGATCTTTTAAGAAGAAGAAGAGAGGGGCTGGCCTGGTGGCACAGCGATTAAGCGTGCACATTCCACTTTGGTGGCCCAGCGTTCGCTGGTGAGGGTCCCGGGTGCAGACATGGCACTGCTTGGCACGCCATGCTGTGGCAGGCATCCCACATATAAAGTAGAGGAAGATGGGCATGGATGTTAGCTCAGGGCTAGTCTTACTCAAAAAAAAAGAAGAAGAAGAAGAAAAGAAAGATAAGAAAAGAAGGAATAAGGAGAGAGAGAGAGAGAAAGAGAAGAAAAAAAAGAGGAGGAGGAAGAAGAGAAAGAAGAACCACCTATGGTCCCACAAGCCAGAAATAATCAGTTAGAATTTTTGTGAATTCTATCCAGTCTTTTTACTATGGGTATTTCCCGTCCCCATCTTTAGTTACATTGTACTTTTTTGTAAATTCCCAATTTCACTTAATGTTTTGCAATCATCTTTCCATATGTATTAGTCAGGGTTCTTATTTGCAAGCAACAGAAGTTGACTGTGGCTGAAATTAGCAGAAAAAGAATTTATTAAAAGGATACTGAGTAGCTCACAGACTAACCCAGAGGGCTGGAGAATAGGGCTGGAGCTCCATGGCCAAAAATAGTACCCAAAATGATACCACAAAATTGGAAAGAATGGATATAGCTACTGCCACTCATGCAATCCATCACCAGAATGGATTTTTTTGCATCACCAGCTTTCAATCCAATACGTGACTGGCAAAGGCCTATGTTATACACACACACACTTTAGCTGCAAGAGAGCCAGGAAAACAAGTATCTGGCACTTTCAGCTTCTATAGTTGGGGTCCATATGATAAGAAATTCTCCCAATGTAACTCCTCATAGATGATAAGGGCCTAAAATAAAAGACAAATTTCCACTACAGCTCACCTCTTAAGACAGACAGACACACACATACACACACACACACACACACACACACACAGCAATTATAATGCAATATACAATGCAATTAACCTTCTCACAACAAAAATATGCTCACCACTTTCTAAAAGCGATCAATCCAAATTCTCGTTATTTATTGCAGCCATCATGAGCCAGAATGTCAAAATTGTGTACCTTCTTTCTTTAGCTATGTCATAATGCTGTCTTTTTATTTTGTAGCCTATGGACTAAATGGTCCAGTCAATGACCAATAACAAAACTACACATACATACAGACACACAAAGATAAAAGGAGAAAAAAGAAGAACAATGGTAGTTAATATATTTATGCATGCAAATACAAGGAATAGAGTGCAATTACATGCTATTGTTCTTGTTTCTGCAACAAGTCCCCAGGCTTTATTTAATAGTTATATCTTGCCTCTTGCCCTACCCAGGCCTTTTGCCTGCAGCCAGCATTTTATGGGATGATGACAATTTTTGTTCCTAAGGGCTGTGTTCCATTGGTGGCACTTCTTTTATGGGCTTTCTTTAGTTTTTCATGTAGTAGCAGACATTTCCTAACTACCTCTGTAGTTTATTGGCAACCTGGTTTCCTTAATCACCCCAGTAAACCGCAATCCTATTTTCTTACCTGTTTGTCCAGTGAATGAAGAGTCTGAAATAGGCAGATAACAATCTCAGCATGACTAGCTACGTAATTTGCAGAGCCTAATGTGAAATGCAATGTAGGACCCTTGTTAGAAATGTATTAAGAATTTCAAGATGGCAACAGTTGAGCATTAAACCACTCATGGGGCCCCTCTAAGCTTGGGGCCCTGTGTGACTGCTGTGGCTACATGTCCCTGAGCTGGCCCTGGGTCTCAGGTTTGAATTCAGTGGAACAAGTATTGTATCCTACAGTAGATTGTATTTTGTTGCTGCATCAATATATATTCCATTCCACATGCTCATCTTTCAATGTGCCATTAACATTCCCCCAGTGAGAAGTGAGGTCAATGTCCATCCCTTCCCTTCGAACCTGGGGAATTGGTTTGACCAACATAATGCTGTGCTCCCTCTCTCTCTCTCTACTTCCCACCTTCCCTCCTTTCCTCCTTCTGAGGTATCCTGAGGAACTCAGAGCTATCCTGAAACTGCCCCGCCGGAAGGATCACATGAAGACACCACATAGTGAGATGCTCAAGGAGCCCCAGCTGTTCCGGCCCTTGGATGTTCTAGTCTTCCCAGTCCAGGCACTAGACTTGTGAGTGAAGACTTGGAGAGGACCCCAGCCCCAGCTACCATCTGACTACAGCCTCATGAGAAATCCCAACCCAGAATTATTAGGTCAAATATACCCAAGTTTTTCCCAAAGAAATCATGATAAATAATAAATGATGATTACTGTTTTAAACCATTAAGTGTTGGAGTGAATTCTTTTTCTATAACAATAGGTAACTAATTCACGTCCCTTGAGCAATAAGATCTCCAATGAGTGAAGTCCAAGTCTTGGATATGAGAAGCAAAAAAATTATGCAAGAGGGTCATTAAGTTAAATAGTGAGAGATGTCATTCCTCCTTACATCCATTGGTTCCTGGACCATCGTATTTTATTTATAGGAAGAACAGCACCATTATGAAGATGGGTTCAGACCTAATACTGAATCCTAGAGGACAGCATTACAGCCTTGCAAGGGTGGTTTCCCAGTTAAAGCTGTAACTGAAATGTCAATAAGTAGAATGACCATATAATTTATCATCCAAAGCAGGCCATTTTGAGAGGAAAAGGGAGCACATTGAATAATTCTTCTGGAAAAATAGGCATAAACCAAGGTCATCCTAGGCAAACATATGGTCAGGACATATGGTCATCCTATCAATAATATGCTTCTGGGTCACGAGGTAGATAGTAAGACTGGTAAATCACATGAACCTCAAAAATCATCTTACATCTATTGAAGTGAGTTCCTTCATCAAAAATAATGTTGTCTGGAACACCATGATAGAGAATAAAGTCTTCAGCAAATCAATGATAGCGATACTGGCAGAATGGGGGCATGAAGAGAATATCTGTATATACTTCTCTGGGGACAAATTGCTGATCCTCCATGAGAGGCACGCCACCCTGCTGCCAGGTGACTGGCTGGTCCACCCAAGATATGTTACTCTATTGGGACTCATGGCAGTCATTGCGGCTGCAGTTCAGCAGCCAGTTGACCTTAGTAAGTGTTCAATAAATGGTGGCTGGTGATTACAAGTTCACATTTCAGGATCTGATAGAAAAGCTCCTATCTTACACTTCTTTCCCCCTAAACATTCTTCACTTCTTGAGCATGTATTATTTTAGTTCAATTTCAGAGTTCTGTTTCAGTTTACAAAAATCTCCAAAGGGCTTCTGATTAGAATTTCTATTGCATTTATAGACTAATTTGGGATTTAATGAGGGCAATAGAGGAAAAGGTGCATTCTTAGACAGGCCAAGTAGTAAAGGTATTCTTGAGACAATTTCCCACTGCTTACTCAATACCGGGCACATGTAAATGGATCATAATAGGTCCCCTCACAAGCATTATAAAATTCACTGTTTTCAAATATTTCCTGGAAGAAAATAGAATCAAGCCTTCCCAAATGGCTGTTGAGATTTGTTCACAGGAACAATTCAAGAACAATGTATAATAATTGTCAGCCGTTCCATAGAAAGTATCAAGCGGATATTTTGATGTGTTGATTCCGTCCAGGCCTGGGAACTGTAATCACACATATGCTCTTTGGAGCTTCATGTGACTTATGTAAGTGATCATTTCAAAATGATTCCTTTAAAATATTTCTTATATTTTAAGTGAGTAGCTTTTCCAGTGTGCCAGCTGTATTGATACAGGCTAGGATTCCGTTTCTGAGAAAAAAGTAATATGCAACATTTCTCTTGCTTGGCAAGAGAAATAAGATGTAAACAAAACGTTATTACCATTTATTTTTTGAGAGTGGGAAAAAACTACATATGTAGTAGATGAGAAACACATTTTAAAAAATACAGAGTTCTTAAAAACCGTAAATTAGTTATGTAGTTATAATTACAGTAATAAGATTCTGTCTTGCTTTCTTATTCTCTTGAGACAGCTTACTTCATAAATTGTTTGGTGAGGTTATAAATCTTAATTGTATTAGCATCTAGAATAATTAATATTAAAGTGCATTTCTGTGGCATTTCCATATTAGAAATTACTGATTCTAAAGTGATCTAAGATGGGCAAATACATATGAGAATTGCTGCAAAATATTGGGCTTTAGTGGGAGAAAAAAATCTGCAAAAACTTACTATATAGGCCTTTATCCTTGTGACTCCTGAAGACTCTAGTTAGAAATGAGTTTATTGAACTTCAGCTGGAAGGAGATAATAACCTCAAAAATGAAAGTCATGCAAAAGAGGTGTAAGGTTATTCAGTTACAGAGACATCTAGGTAAAGAAAGAAAAAAGAAAAAATTCCTTATTATGCACGTATTAGAAGACTCATGTTAGAGCACACTATTCCCTTTTATTTACATTTGTATTGAGGTATATACACAGTAAAGTGCACAAATCTGAACTGATGAATTTTAACATGTGTATACACCATGAATGACGCCGCCCACCCCTGATCAAATGACAGGACATCCCAGAAGGCTCTCTCGTGCCCCTTGCAGCCAATATCCCCCCAGCAAAAGGTAACCACTATTTTTACTTCCATCGCTGTAGATTAGTTTGCCTATTCTTCTTCTTCTTCTTCTCTTTTTTTTGGAGGAAGATTAGCCCTGAGCTAACATCTGCTGCCAATCCTCCTCTTTTTGCTGAGGAAGACTGGCTCTGAGCTAACATCCGTGCCCACCTTCCTCTACTTTATATGTGGGACGCCTACCACAGCATGTTGCCAAGCGGTGCCGTGTTTGCACCTGGGATCCGGGCCAGTGAACCCCGGGCTGCAGATGGAGAACGTGTGCACTTAACCCCTGTGCCACCGGGCGGGCCCTGGTTTGCCTATTCTTGAACTTCACATCAGTGGGACTTCTTATAAATGTAGTATGTACATTTTTGTGAGTAACTTCTCTTACTCAACACTGTGTGAGATTCATCCATGTTGTTGCATGTAGCATCCATTCAATTTTTATCTCTGTAATTGAAGAGAAACAGTGAAATCTTTGAGTGTAGAGAAGAATAAAATAATAACTATAATTTGATTAGTCAAGCATTGGTTTGCATCCACATTTAAGTCCTAGATTTGCAAATGCAAAGCACTGGGCTTAGCTCCTTACTGTTCATAGCTCTCACATCTCCAGAATGATCAACCATGAACCCCTCAGAGACGTCAAACCAGACAGTGCCCACTAGGCTGGATGTGTAAGAGTAAGGAAGGAAAGAGATGGAGGGACTCATCCTACAGGATTAGGATGGTGAAACAGTTTACAGAGTAGTAATTGAATGAGTATCTTGAATATTTTGTTGACTAAGGGGGAGTAATTCTCATTTCTGCTGAAAACATGGTAACAGGCTAGAGTCTTAAATTATATGGGGAATGACACCAAGTTAAAGATGAGAAAGAGTTAACACCTATAAGGACATGGAGTAATATGGAAGGGGATTATACTATCTTCTTCTCTGGGAGTTTTGGGAAAAAAATAGGAAATAAGCATTTCCAATAAGCTCATGAAAATATTCAACTTTATATCACAATAAAATATATATTAGAACAATAATAATGAGAAATTTTAACATTCAAATTTGCAAAGGTTCAGAAAGATGCCAGTATCAGTGCAGGCCGGAATGTGGGGAGGGAGCCCCGTGAAGCACGGTTGGTGGGATATTAATCACTACGCCATTTCTGAAGAACAGCTCGTCAGTATGAGTCCAGGGCCTTAAACATCTTCATACTCAAGTTCACTAATTTCATGTCTGGTAATTTCTTTTAAAGCAATAGAGATGGAAACAAAGTTATATGCAAAAAGTTTATCACAACATTATTTATTTGTTGTTGAAACAAACATTTAAAAAATCTAAATGGCCAGTAATCAGAGAATAGTTTAAGGAATATGATACAGCAAAATGGTGAAATGTTATATAGCAATTTAAAATTTATTTTTCAAAAAATATTAAATGACATGAGAAAATGTTTATGAATGGTGCTGGGTGAAAACGAAAGATATACCACTACATGTCATAGATGTCATAAACTGTTCTCTGTTTGAGTTACGTAATACTTTAAAAAATTAAGCTTCCAGGGACCTTGATATTCTAATTTCCTGCAGAACATCATGCTGGCCCCCTATGTCAATGACATTGTGTTGATGGAAACTGGTAAACAGGAAGGAGCAAGTACTCTGGTGCCCTGGTAAACGACAGAGTGCCCAAGAGTAGGAGATACACCTTACAAATATAGAGTGGCCTCTGCACTGTAAAGTTGTAAGGGGCAGAATGGTCTGAGCAAACCAGGTCATCCCCTTTATGACAAAGGACAAGATATTGCATTTTGTACCCCTGTCACTTGGATTTGTAGGCAGCACATAACAGACTTGGGACTACTGTGCCAACACATTTATCAGATGACTTGGAAGGCTACCTGTTTTGAGTGGAGCCCAAGGCAAGGAGACTTCTGTTGTAGGCCTATACCCTGCCACTCAGGCCATATGGCCCAGCAGACCCATAGTGCTAGAGGATTCTTTGTGTGGCAGTCAAAGATTTGCAGCTCAGATCCCTGGAGTTCTGGGTAAGATCCTGCCTTCTGTAGCAGGAAACTAAACAACAACTCCCGTATGCTACTGGACCTAGCAGAGACTGGGCACTTGATGATAGGATATCAAGTGACAGTGTGACCAGTCTGCCCACCAGGGACTGGGATTTGTCAAGGTATAGCAGGTCTGGGAGCAATTTGCTGTGCTATGGAAGTGGAACAGTGGGGGATCTTGCCAGAGCAGATAGAGAGAGCCTAAGTAAGATACGTAAGTATGCCATCTCCCTTAGCTAATACCTGTGGCCTCAAAGGATGTGATGGGGAGGAATAACTTGGGGCTCCTCCTGAGTTGGCTCAGTGTACATTTGTGTGAGATGCATAGGGACTCACACCGTGCTACAGCCAATTTTGACAAATGGCAACATCCAGGTAACCCACATCTCTATCAAGACAGGTCATCTACTTTTAAGGAATGACTTTGTATACAGACTTTCTCAAAGATGGGAATATAGACTAATCTCTCAGAACTTCTATGTTTCGTGGAAAAATGACATCATTCTGTGTTTACAGTACCAATCTTAACTTAACTGTGTCTTTACTTGTTATAGCCAGATCATTTCATTAGAATTAATGAATAAAACTTGCAATTTAGCTAGTAAACAATTCCTAAACTTCTTAGGCCAATTTTAAATGAACTGTCAAAATACTTTACATACACATATAGATATATATATATAAACAATAAATATATCACATTTATTTCTTTGTATTTTACTATATTTCTCAGGATAGTGTTTTATATTCATAATATTAGACACATAACCCATTACTCATCTATATCTTTCTTTCTACCTATCATCTATCTATCTATCTATCTATCTATGTATCTATCTATCATCATCTTGTTTTCTGATACCTTTTAGCTCTGCTAGAGAATAACATTTGGGTTACATTAGTTTATATCGCAAATCAGAGATGTCCTGATTCAGGTACTCATGAAGTTTTAGTGACAGTGTTTTTACTTGTATTCAGTAACAGAAGGAATAGAATAGATTTACAAACGGATTCTTTGGTACTGGTGCTGCTTCTAAACATATCTAATTTGAATTTTTCATTTGCACAGTTGGTTTTATTTGCTCTGAGGTATTACTGTAAAAAGGATAAAGAAGCACGTGTGTTACACTAACCTCAAAACTCATTTAAACATTTAATCTTCCAAATCCTGAACTACGATTGACTTCATCAAGGTTTGGTTTATACTTACTCCTCGAATTATTAAAATTCCAGTTTTTGTAAAAAAAAGTTACAGAAAAAAATACTGGGAATAAAATCTCTCTCTCAAAACTCACTAAATAATTATAAATAGAACCAAAATTATTAATTTAATTTTCCTTAAATAACTCTAAAAAATATGAGTTAAGTACACAAGTAAAGCAATTCTATCTTTGCTAGTATTCTATTTGTTTAAAATATTGTTGATATTTGTTTCTACTTCTTTGTTATGTAGACTCCTGATTCAAAAAAGCCAGACACAAAAGATCTCTTGAATTTTGTCTTACCTTCAAATACTAGAAACCTTACCTACGAATATTAACTTTAATGTTTTGGTGATGACTTTTATGGTATCTATTACAAAGCTACCAGAGAAAGAAATATAGCAATGGAACCATAAAAAATACATAAAGTACATCATGGGAGTATTTTATATTAATCTTAAGACTAAAATCTGCTGTGAAGTGGGATATTCTGATGTAATAAATCATTTCTTTGGATATCATATTTTTTGCCCAGTTTCACTTTAGAAAGATGAAATGCATTATTTGTAAAAACACTGCTCACCACTCCCCCCTCCACAGGCACAGTTGATTACCTATGGAAACAGAAAACATGCCTCCAGCAAACTAGGAGCGAACAGTCTGATTTGCATCAACATGAAATGCTTGCCACCATAATCACTCCCTTTGTTTATTGATTTATCACACTCTTGGAAGAGGGGGTGGGGAAAGTTAAGGAGGAAGATGATGGGCGTGAAGGTACTGGCAGGACCCAGAGTATGAAGGCAGAAGAGCAAGGGGCACATAGTGGGAAGGGCATATGTTTTCCTACAGCAGGAGCCTCTGGCGCAGGAGCCCAGATGGTCAGACCTGAAGGGTAGAAGAATGTGCGCAGGCGTGATGCTCTTGGATGCAGGGAAAGAAGGACTTTGCATTGTAGGTAACGGAGGGGGCTATTGAAAGAAGGTTTTTCAATAGGTTTAGGCATAAGCAGTGACTGGTGTAGGAAGATTACTCTAACATGTGTTTCTTCATTCTTTTATTCAACAAATATTGCTGAACTCCTACAATGTACCAGATACATCCTAAGTGCTGGCAACACAAAAAGACTGTCGTATGGTCCTTTGCCTCAGAGATTTTGTTAGTCTAAGACTATATTGGATAAAATAGAGAAGAAAGATAATGAGGGCAGTTAGGGAACATGTTCAGCAGTACAGGAGAGAAAACCTAAGCTAAGTTAGTGGCAGTGGGAATGGGGATGGAGCAGTTGCGCTGGCTTTGCGTTATAAAACTATGGAAAGTTGATAAAGTTAATAAATCATTTTATGTGGAAAAGAAGGGGAAATTTATTATTTTTCCTTAAGATTGGCACCTGAGCTAACAACCGTTGCCAATCTTCTTTTTTTTTTTCCTGCTTTATCTCCCCAAACACCCCTCCCCCGCCCCCCTTACATAGTTGTATATCTTAGTTACAGGTCCTTCTAGTTGTGGGATGTGGGACGCCACCTCAACGTGGCCTGACAAGTGGTGGCATGTCCACACCCAGGATCCGAACCCTGGGGGGCCACAGCGGAGGGCACGAACTTAACCACTCGGCCACGGAGCTGGCCCCAAGAAGGGGAAATTTTAAAAAAGGTCTCAGTAATTTGATTAGTAAATTTGAGATACCATTGACACAAACAGAATCCTGCAAGTGTAGGTGTTTGGAGAAAAATTTGGGTTAAGATTGGGATGAACTGAGCTTTGAGGTCTTTTGAGATATCTAAGAGTGTCAGGAATTAGAGCAGGAAATCATCGTTGGGCGAGGGAAAGAGTGACCATATAATTTATCATCCAAACCAGGACCCCTCTGAGAATGCGCTGGACACTATGAATACCTACACCAGGACAATAAACATAAATTGGAGCTGTCTCAGGCAAACCAGGATGGATGGTGATTCTTAGTTATGATCAACCACATCATCTCCATAGATGACTTTGTAAGATAGGACAAATTGTTAAGGGAGAATGTGGAAAAAAGGAGCAGCGAATGAATGGCCATATCTACCCCATGAAATATTTCATTAAATTGTGGTTCAGGAGACATTGTGTTAGGTTACATCCTGGGAAGTTTTCCAAAGCTGTATAAGAGGGTTTTGCACACCTAGAGTTAAATGCCCCATTTAATCTTTAGAAATCTATTTTTATAGTTACCGTTTGCCACAAAAAATCAAATGGAGGAGGAGAAGGGATAGATAGGTAAATTACACCTTTTTGTGTGTGTGAGGAAGATTGGCTCTGAGCTAACATCTGTTGCCAATCTTCCTCTTTTTTTTTCACTTGAGGAAGATTATCAATCTTCATGTCCAGGGATGGAAGTGGAGGCCCTCCTACCCTGACCAGTTAGGGCAGCATTATGGGCTGTGGTCTGGACGGGAGAGGGCAAAAGGAAAAGCGCAGTGACTGGACATGCTTTTTCTGTGATGGGTACACCCTGCAAAGGACAGAATGTAACTGTGAAACATCATGGATCAATGATAATGGATTTGTCCACAGGAACCATTTATTTCCTCATTGGATCCCATTCACTGAAGATGTGTGTTAGAAGATACGTAAAGAACTGGGAAGGGCTGCTGAATGAAATAGCATGTCTTGAAAGCACTAATATAAATACTACCTGAAGGCCCTTTAAATTTTCATCCTTTAAAAATGAAATGTTTTTTTCTCAGGGAAAATATTACTTAGTTCTGAAAGTCTTACCACGATGCACTGGAGCCAGCTCAAACTAGTTCACAAGGCTCAATTGTTCAGTGTTCAGGAATTTTTCAAGCTGGTTGTCCAACACAGCCCTTATTAAAAGTTATGTATTATACAATATTACAGAATTATATAAAAATGTATAAACACTTAAAAGTCAACAATTTCTAATTATTTTATTGCATTTTACTGTACTCTATGCTCTTGAAGTTCTTTCCTTCTTCTTGCACCCATGCAGTAGAAATGCGATAGAATGGCAGCTGCTGTATGTCTCTCCCCAGCTCCACAATCTGTGACGTCCGGTTGGTAGCTTGAAATTGGCCATGGTGGGTATATTTACACCCAAAATATAGGTAAACGCTACAAATCAGAGCAACGCTCCTACCCTCAGCTTCAAGAACTGGTTATTAAATATTTATATAGATAGTATCTATTACTTTATCTGTACCTTTTATGACAAAAATTGATTAAGGGTATTGCACTTAATATTAACTACAATACAAACCAGTTGTCGTGTGACTTGTTAATTGCAAATATGGCAGACAGATTGTTAAATGCGTCTATAGGACTCCTTTTTAGAGGTTAAACCCTCAAGAGTGACAGCACCATATTAGCACTCATTGCAAAAAAAACACTATTTAGGAACAGCCAGACCATTTCCTTTAACTGAAAACATCTTATAAACCAATATTTCTCTGGGAAAAATTTTACTCTAGTAGTCATATATTCACAAAATCTCAGAATCTTAGCTTGGACACCACTGTTTATTAGAAAATGTGGATTTTATTCTGTATTTCTGGATTATAAGCAATAAATCTCAATTTTCTGGAAACTGGCTTCTTCCTAACTCAGTTGCATATTCACAGACTGACATGGCTCTTTTCACATTCTATGTATTATGTTTACACTTGTATTTACTGCTTTATCACTTTGGTGATTTTTTTTCTTAATAAAAACATCCTGACAGAGAAAGCTTACCTATAAAATCCAAATGAATTTGTTTCTAACCACAGTAGTTTTGCCATGACATGTTTATGTGCTGCTGTTAAATTAACTTGTTATTGAACTTTTCCGACCAGTGGATGTAGACCAGATTTAAATAGCAGTCGCCCCAGAAACATTGCCCCCAGGAGAACAAAGCCAAGGCCATCTGCATTCCCAAACATGGAATCTCAAGGAGTTGATAATCAGCTGATTTTGATTATAACTTTACAGTGGCTCCTTTTGTTTGCTGGCGTAGATTTCACTGAGACTCCTGTATCAGACTGGATGATCTGACAATAACTGAAAAGTTTGGTTTAATTTTCTCTAATTTTGTGATTATTTTATTGCATTTTACTATACTCTATGCTCTTGAGGTTCTTTCCTTCTTTTTGTACCCATGCAGTAGAAATATGATAGAATGGAATAGAATTATGGTAGAATGGAATAGAATCTTCCCCTATTTTGTATGCCAGATGCTGTCACAGCATGGCTTGGTGAGCAGTGTGTGGGTCCATGCCCAGGATCCAAACCTGCGAATCCTGGGCCGCCAAAGCGGAGTGCGTGAACTTAACCACTATGCCACCAGGCCAGCCCCAAGAGGTGCATTTTAATTAATAAACCATAAAATAGGTTTTAATATATCAAATTCAGAGAATCAAAAGGAAAACTGATTTATGTGAGGCGTCTATGATGTAGTGTTATTTAAGAAAAAGATGCAATTTAATATAATACATTAAATACAGCCATTATTTGTAGTTGGTAGGCTTCATCCTTCCCTAGATTTATGGAACCAAATAGGAAGACATGATTCTAACGACTTTTCCAAAACATCATGTTAACTCTGTGGGCACTTTCAAGGAGCCACCCATAGGAAGAGATCCATATATGAGATTCTAGAAGATCTTACTCTACCATTTAATTTAAGCCCTAGCTGTAGCTAATGGCTGTATCATTCATGATGGACTAGGCAAAGTTCGGAGTTCCTCTTGCCTTTCATAAGGCTTTCTGAAAGGGTGTAAGGTTAGAGGATGTAGCAAGGGGTTATGCAAAAACACAGTAAAAACAGGAGGACAATTGGACTTAGAAAACCACTGAATCTTTATCTTTTCTCCAAAAATATTTTCAGCATTAGAGCTCAAAAGTGCTTGGCTATAGTTTAAGCAACAAAGTCATTCTCTAACTAACTGCATAGTTACACATTTAAGAAGTGCAAGCCCTGAGTGGAGAAATTTTTTCTTTAGGTAGTGTATTCTTCAAATACATTTCTGTAATCAATAAATAGTAAGGGTATATACTGTCTTTAATAGATAAATAATTAGATAGATAGATAGATAATAGATAGGGACAGACAGGCACATTTATGTGAAAATACATAACAAACTCCATTTCTCTCCCTTCACCCTTTGCCTGTTCCCTATGGGATCGAGGAACACAGGGTCCTTCTGTGCCCATTGAATAAATGTCCAAGGTGTAACATGTGTCTAAGCTGAGCCTCACTCCTCTCCATTTTTAAGTTTCAGCTCCATACTCACCACAAACATATGACCACCTACCCAGGATGCAGAAAGTTTCATCTGAAGAATTCACAGATCTCCTAATAGGAGCCCAGGCCAGCCTTGGGCATCAGTTCCTGCTTTCTCTCTTTCTCTGGGAACTGCCTCAGGAGCGTCACTGCTTCTCACATTGTTTGGATAAAGCCTCCTAGAAGGAACATCTTTTTTTTTTCCAGTTATTTTATTGAGGTCATAAACGTCTATAACATTGTATAATTTCAGGGGTATATTATTATTTATAAATTTCTGTATAGATTGCATTGTGCTCACCACCAGTAGTCTAATTTTTATCTGTCACCATACATATGTGCCACTTTACCCCTTTTACCCATCCATCAACCCCCTTCCCCTATGGTAACCACTAATCTGTTCTCTTTGTTTATGTGTTGGTTTATCTTCCACACATGAGTGAAACCATGCAGTATTTGTCTTTTTCTGTCTGACATATTTCACTTAACATCATACCCTCAAGGTCCATCCATGTTGATGCAAATGGGATGATTTTGTCTTTTTATGGCTGAGCAGTATTCTATTGTATTTATTTCACACATCTTCTTTATTCATTCATCAGTAGAAGGGCACTTGGCTTGCTTCCATGTCTTGGTTATTGTGAATAATGCTGTAGTGAAAATAGGTATGCATACATCTCTTTGGATCATTGATTTCAAGTTCTTTGGATAAATACCTACTAGTGGGATAGCTGGATCTTATGATATTTCTATTTTTAAGTTTTTGACAAATCTCCATGCTGTTTTCCATAGTGGCTGCATTGGTCTGCATTCCAACTAGCAGTGTATGAGCATTCCCTTTTCTGCATATCCTCGCCAACATTTGTTATTTTTTTGTCTTGATAACTATAGCCATTCTGACAGGTGTAAGGTGATAACTCATTGTAGTTTTGATTTGCATTTTCCTAATAATTAGTGATTTTGAACATCTTTTCATGTGCCTGTTGGCCATCTGTATATCTTCTTTGGAGAAATGTCTGTTCATATCCTCTGCCCATTTATTGTCAGATTGTTTGTTTTTTGTTGTTGAGTTGTATGAGTTCTTTATATGTTTTGAGACTAACCCCATGTTGGAGATATGATTTACAAATATTTTCTCCTAGTTGGTGGGTTGTCTTTTCTTTGTCTTCCTGGTTTCGTTTACCTTGCAGAAGCTCTTTAGTCTGATGTAGTCTCATTTGTTAACTTTTTCTTTATTTTCCCTTGCCAGAGTACACATGGTATTCAAAAATATGCTGCTAAGACTGATGTCAGAGAGTGTACCGCCTGTATTTTCTTCTAGGAGTTTTATGGTTTCAGATCTTACATTCAAGTCTTCGATCCATTTTGAGTTAACTTTTGTGTATGGTGTAAGATAATGGTCTACTTTCATTGTTTTGCTTGTGGCTGTCTAGTTTTCCCAACAGCATTTATTGAAGAGACTTTCCTTTCTCTGTTGTATGTTCTGGCTCCTTTGTCGAAGATTGGCTGTCCATAGATCTGTGGTTTCACTTCTGGGCTTTCAATTCTGTTCCATTGATCTGTGTGTCTGTCTTTCTACCAGTGCCATACTATTTCGATTATTATAGCTTTGTAGTATATTTTGAAGTCTGGGATTCTGATGCCTCCAGCATTGTTCTTTTTTCTCAGGATTGCTTCGGCTATTTAAGGTCTTTTGCTGTTCCATATAAACTTTAGGATTCTTTGTTCTATTTCTGTGAAAAATGTTTTTGAAACTTTGATGGGGATTGCATTGAATCTGTAGATTGCTTTAGGTAATATCGACATTTTAACTATACCTATTCTTCCAATACATGTGCAGGGGATATATTTCCATTTCTTTGTGTCTTGTTCAATTTCTTTCAATGTCTTATAGTTTTCAATGTATAGATCTTTCGCCTCCTTGGTTAAATTTATTCCTGGATATTTTATTCTTTTTGTTATGATTATAAATGGGATTGTATTCTTGACCTCTTCCTGCTAGTTCGTTTAGTGTATAGAAATGCAACTGATTTTTGTAAGTTGAGTTTGTACCCTGCAACTTTGCTGTAGTTGTTGTATATTTCTAATAGTTTTCTGATGGATTCTTTAGGGTTTTCTATATAAAGAATCAAGTCATCTGCAAACAGCAAGTGTTTCGTTTCTTTCTTTCCAATTTGGATTCCTTTTATTTCTTTTTCTTGCCAAATTGCTCTGGCCAAAACCTCCAGTGCTATGTTGAATAGGAGTGGCAAGAGTGGGCACCTTTGTCTCATTTCTATCCTCAAAGGCATCTCTTTTGTTTTTTCACTGTTAAGTTTATGTTGGCTATGGGTTTGTCATATATGGCCTTTATTATGTTGAGGTACTTTCCTTCTATGCTCATTTTATTGAGAATTTTTATCATAAACAGATGTTGGATCTTGTCAAATGCTTTCTCTGCATCTATCTAGATGATCATGTGATTTTTATTTCTCATTTTGTTAATGTGGTGTATCACATTGGTTGATTTGCAGATGTTGAACCATCACTGTGTCCTTGGTATAAATTCCACTTGATCATAGTGTATGATCCTTTTAATGTATTCCTGTATTCAGTTTGCCAATATTTTTTTGAGGATTTTTGCATCTACATTTATCAGCAATATTGGCTTGTAATTTTCCTTCTTTGTGCTATCCTTGCCTGGTCTTCATATCAGGGTAATGTCCTCATAGAATGAGTTAGGAGGTGTTCTGTCTTCTTCAATTTTGGGGGATAGTTTGAAAAGGGTAGGTATTAAATCTTCTTTGAATGTGTGGTAGAATTCTCCAGAGAAGCCATCTGGTCCTAGGCTTCTATTTTTTGGGAGGTTTGTGATTACTGTTTCGATCTCTTTATTTGTGATTGGTCTATTCAGATTCTCTATTTCTTCTTCATTCAGTTTTGGGAGGTTGTGTAAGTCTAAGAATTTATCCATTTCTTCTAGATTGTCAAATTTGTTGGCATATAGTTTTTCATAGCATTCTCTTATAATTCTTAGCATTTCTGTAGTATCCATTGTGGTTTTTCCTCTTTCATTTCTAACTTTCTTTATTTGAGGCTTCTCTCTTATTTTCTTAGTGAGTCTAGCTAAGAGTTTGTCAATTTTGTTTATCTCTCAAAGAACCAGCTCTTAGTTTCATTGATCCTTTCCACTGTTTTTTCAGTCTCTATTTCATTTATTTCTGCTCTAATTGTTATTATTTCCCTCCTCCTGCTGTCTTTGGGTTTCATTTGTTCTTCTTTTTCTAGTTCTTTTAGGTGTAGTTTAAGATTACATATTTGATATTTTTCTTGTTTGTTGAGGTGGGCCTGTATTGCTACAAATTTTCCTCCTATAACCACTTTTGCTGCATCCCACTAGGGTTTGTATGTTGTATTTTCATTTTCATTTGTCTCCAGGTATTGTTTAATTTTTCTTTTGATTTCTTCATTGATCCAGTGGTTCTTCAGTAGCATGTGGTTTAATCTCCACATATTTATGACTTTCCCAGCTTTTTTCTTGTAGTTGATTTCTGGTTTCATAGCATTGTGGTCAGAAAAGATGCTTGATATGATTTCAATCTTCTTACCTTGCCTCGTTTCCCAGCATATAGTCTATCTTTGGGAATGTTCCATGTGCACTTGAGAAGAATCTATATTCAGCTGTTTTTGGATGGGATGCTCTGTATATATCTATTAAGTCCATTTGATCAAGTGTTTCATTTAAATCCACTATTTTCTTGTTGACATTCTGTCTAGATGATCTATCCATTGATGTAAGTGGGGTGTTGAGGTCCCCTACTATTATTGCATTGCTGTTAATTTCTCCCTTTAGGTCTGTTAATAGTTGCTTTATATACTTTGGTGCTCCTGTGTTAGGTGCATATATATTTATAAATTTTATGTCGTCTTGGTAGAAAGTCCCTTTTATCATTATATCTTGCCCCCCTTTGCCTCTCATTGTCTTTTTTCTTGAAGTCTACTTTGTCTGATATAAGTACATTTGCTTTCTTTTGATTTCTTTTGTTTGCCATTTGCTTGCAGTATTGTCTTCCATCCCTTCACTCTGAGCCTGTGTTTGTTTTTAGAGCTGAGATATATTTCTTGGAGGCAGCATTTGTTGAGTCTTGTTTTCTAATCCATCCAGCCAGTCTGTGTCCTTTGCTTGGAGAATTCAATCCATTTACATTTAGATTATTGATATATGAGGGCTTAATATTGCCATTTTAATCTCTTCTTTTCTGGTTGTTCTATATTCCCATTGTTTCTCTTCCTTTGTATTTCTGACTGCCATTTCAATTTGGTGGTGTTCTGTGGAGGTTTTCTCAGTTTTCTCTTTTTTACTTTTTGGGTCAGGAAGATTAGCCCTGAGCTAACATCTGTGTCACTCTTCCTCTATTTTCTAGGTGGGATGACTCCACAGCATGGCTGATGAGTGGAGTAGGTCCATGCCCAGATCCAAACCAGTGAAAGTGGGCCACTGAAGTGGGATGCACAGAACTTTAACCACTCAGCCACAGGACTGGCCCCCTCAGTTTTCTCTTTTTTTGTGAATTGTGGCTCTCCTCTGAATTTTTGTTTAGTGGTTACTGTGATGTTTGTATAAAAGATCACATAGATGATATAGTCCATTTTCTGATAGCATCTTATCTCCGTTAGCCTAAGCAGGTTTCCATCACTTTTCTCTTCTCCTTCTGAGTTATTGCTGTCACAAATGATTCTGTATTGTAAATTTATGACTAAATTGAAGTATTTATAGTTACTTTTGATGCTTTCCTTCCCTTTATCTTCTAAGTTATAATTACGTTTCTGCTACCCTGTTCTGAAAGAGAGCCACAGTTTTCTGATTTGTCTGTCTCGTTATCTCCTTGCTCAAAGCTTTGTAGACCATTGCCTTTTTGTTTCAGGTGTGAGGGCATCCTTAATCAATTCTTGTTGGGGACGTCTAGTGGCAATGCACTCCCTCAGCTTTTGTTTATCTGCGAAAGCTTTTATTTCTCCATTGCATCTGAAGGATAGTTTCACTGGATAGAGTATTCTTGGCTGAAAATTTTTGTCTTTCAGTATTTTGAATATATCATTCCATTTTCTAACCTGTAAGGTTTCTGCTGAGAAATCCACTGAAAACTTGATAGGGGTTCTCATTGTAGGTTATTTTCTTCTGCCTTGCTGCCCCTAACATTTTTTCTTTGTTGGTGACTTTTGCCAGTTTTACTATTATATACCTTGGAGAAGGTCTTTTAGTGTTGATGTGTTGATGTAATTAGGAGTTATGTTGGCTTCATTTATCTCTAAGTCTGGTTCTTTCTCTAGGTTTGGGAAATTCTTAGCTATGATTTCTTTGAACAAGCTCTCTCTTCCTTTCTCCCTCTGGTATACCTATAATCCTTATGTTGCTTTTCTAATTGTCAGATATTTCTCAAAGAATTCCTTGAGTTTTTAAAAATCTTCATTCTTTCTCCTCCTCCACCAGTAGCATTTCTATATTTCTATCCTCTAAATCACTAATTCTTTCCTCCATAACCTCAGCTCTATTTTTTAAGGATTCTAGATTATTTTTTATCTCATTAAATGTGTTCTTCATATCCAGAATTTCTGCTTGGTTTTCTTTTATAGTTTCAAACTCTTTGGTGAAGTATTCCTTCTTCTCATTAATTTTATTTCTGAGCTCATTGAACTGTTTTTCTGAGTTTTCTTCTAATTCATTGAGTTTCTTTACAGCTGTTTTGAATTCTCTGTCATTTAGATCGTAAATTTCTGTGACTTCAGCATTGGTTTCGTGAGATTTTTCATCTTCCTTCTGCTGTAGGAAATTGTTGCTATAGTTTCTTATGGTTTTTGATGAAGTAATCTTTTGCTGACACATTTGTGGTAGTATCAGGTCACAGATTCCACCCGCTACTGCTGAGGGGAAACAGGAGCAATGTTTATGATCCCACCCCATTTACTGGAAGTTGTGCAGGTATGGTGGGTTCTTCCACCAACTGGGAAAACGTTTGCATGTGGGCTCAAGGCTGCCTGTGCACTGAGGCACAGTCCCACTGTGGAGTTGCAGCAGTACCATGGGTGCTCATGCCGGCAGGAAAGTATTTGCATGCAAATATATATCAGCCACCTCCTCTTCTTCTGGTCACATCTGCCACTGTGCTTGCTGAGTGGGGCTTCTTTGTGGTCTCCCAGCCTGGACCACACATTGGGGACTGCAGCAGCAGGATGGTCTCTCCCATCTGCTAGGAAAGCATTCACATGTGGACCCAGGGCTGCCACCACTTCTTCCCATAGTTGCACCAAAGTGTATTCCCACTTGCGGGGCTGATACAGTACTATGGGCTCTCGTGCCAGCTAGGGAAGTATTTGGGCATATGCACAGGGCTGCTGGGGAAAAGTAAGGGAGTGCTCATCTGTCTCCACCACTTCCCAGAGAACCAGTCTATCCACCTTCAGGTGTATAGCTACATTCATCTCTCAGGTGTCCTATTGAGCTGTGTGGGTGTCCTCTGTTGGTCAATGAATGTCCATTTAGTTGTAGTTCAAAAAAGGAGAGATAAAGGGAACAGTTCACTCCACTATGTTGCTGATGTCCTAGAAAGAGCATCTTAAATACAGCACATATGGAGGCACTTAGCAATGCCCCCCCCCCCCCCCACTGAGAGAGAGCTGTTATTAGTAAATCTGGCTCCTTCTATTGTAAAGTCCATTTTATGTTGCTAAGGGAAAAACAGCGCTGAAACATTAGTCATCTAGAATATGTTTTTAACTTGGAAAGCAACAGAATGTATCTCTGGAAAAATTAATCTGAGGCTACTTCTGAAAATTAAACAAGAGGTTTCTGAGTCTGAAAATTTGATTTAAGGAATCACTTTTGCATAAATAGATTTATACTCACATTTTCAGTAAATACAAGCAGCACATCACCTATTTTATATGTAAGCTTCCAGCTAAAAATGAGGATGGGGGTTCCATTGGATGAGGACAGTTGGGGGAAATTATAAGATAATTCTTCAAATGAAATGATATGACAAAAATTGTAGCCTGGCATTTTTTCTCTCTAATTAAGATAATGAGAAACAAAATTATAAGCATTTTCAGTAATGAACTTGAATTCCAGGCAACTGACAGTAGAAGTGAGGTTGGCATGTATTTTAATTGACATTAGAAGTCTCTT
Source organism: Equus quagga (assembly GCF_021613505.1). Classification (NCBI taxonomy): domain Eukaryota; kingdom Metazoa; phylum Chordata; class Mammalia; order Perissodactyla; family Equidae; genus Equus; species Equus quagga. Next base: position 57,666,558 of record NC_060282.1, read on the forward strand.
CCTGTTTACCTCTGGTTACCATTTTTTTTTTGATATAGGTTAATAGAGGGGGAAAAGACATACCATCATCCTGTCAAGCAATGCAGAGAAAAGATCTGATTTCCTACTGGGAAATTATAAACATATCTTCTTTCCTGTTGGGATAAAATCAGAACTGTGATTCATTTCCGATTGGCCTTATATTGGCTGCCTCTGTGACACTGTTAATGCAGAAGTAGTGAGATTGTTTGTCTATCAGAATCATGATCCTGAAAAATATCTGTGCAGGAAAAGAATGCAAAGGGCAGCCTAGAGTATAGGAATATGAGATAATCAAATGCATGTGCTGCTTCTTTCACTGTATTTTCAGAGTAAATTCTTGAATGTACATAATTAGCATGTGCTTTTCTTCAGATGGTTAGTTTTCTGTCCTCTGAATATGTTATCTTTTTCTTTTTTGTAACTCAATAAATATTTATTAAAAGGTCATTGTTTATCAGAAATAGAAGATGAAGAGTATTTAGAACTTCTGCTCTATACCGGGCAAAGTATGAACTATGGAGGCCCCTTATGAAGGGAAGTCTACCTCCATGAATTAGAACTTGGTGGGAGTTGGCAGTTTTATGGAGCCTTTCTCTCCCTCAATGGATGTTTGAGAGAAAATATGCATTCTTGCATAAGTGACAGACTGATAGCAAATATGACTGCCACATAGACCTAGGATAATTAATGAAATTAAAGTCTCTCCTGTGGTAACCAAACACATCCTGTAAGATCCCCATTGTCCCCACTGCTTTATGTAGGTCAGTTCACTTAACCTTTAACCACCCATCTTTTTCCCTTCCCAACATAAGCCCTGGTCGAATCCTCTGGTATCTACAAACGTAATCAAGACAAGGATCTCTGTGGCATCAAAGGGCCTCAATGGAGAAGCCAAAATAAAAGTAAAATGTAGAGATTTAATGAACCTTTAATAGAACATCATTAAGTCATTATTAAAACTGCATTTCAGTGTTTCACAGAGTGAAATCATTTCTTCCCCTGCTGATTTTTATTTTAAGTTTGCAGAAGTTCATTCTTCTTATAATGATTACAAGGACATAAAATTATGTATAAACAATTTGTTTATTCATTCAAAAGAGTAGTTGCTGTAAGCCTACTATGTGTTAGGCACTATTCTAGGCCCCAGGATGCAGTGGTGATTAGACAAACTCACTGACCTTGTACGGTTTATGTTCTAGGGGAAGATCCAGACCATAAAAAAGTAAATGTGTAATGCCATGGTCACAGTTACAAATGCTCTGAAGAAAAACAAAGCGTAGTAGTGGTGGTGGAGGATGACCTGGGAGAAGAGAGGTATGTGGTCAGGGAAGACTTCTCTGTGGAGGTGACATTTGAACACAAATGTATGCTGATGACGGTAAGGTAGCAAGCCACATGAAGAAGGTCTCAGGAGGGACATCCCAAGGCAAAGGAACAGCAAGTCTAAAGCTTTGAGAATGAAAGAACCTTGACATGAAAGGACTAGTAAAAATGCTGAGGGACCAAGTGATGCTGACTTCAAGATGGGGTCAGAGAGACTGACCAAAGTCGGATCATGGAGGGCATGTAGATTATGTGAAGGACTTTGGATTCTCTTCTCAGCAATTGGAAAGCAACTGGAAAGTTTACAGCATAGAAATGACATTAGCAGATTTATATTTAAAAATTAAATCCCTCTGATTGCTATGGGAAGAACTGAATGTAGGAGGAGGGGAGGAAAAAAGAGGAGACAAGGGGACAGAGCAGAAGCAAAAAAGACCAGGCAAGAGATGATGGTGGAGACTTAGACGAGGCAATCAAGGCAGAAGTGGCAAGAAGATGTCAAACTTGGTTGTATTCCAAAGGAAAAGCTGATGGGCTGGATATGAAGGGGGAGATTAAGAGTAGAGATGAGGATGTTTGTAGGATCATAACTAGAAGAATGGAGTTATTATTTACAGAAACAGGAAAGAGTGAGGAATGAGCATCTTTTGAGAGAGGCTTCATACAGCCTCGTTAAGTTTGAGAGGCCCCTTAGAGAAGTCAACATAGAGTTCAGAGAAGTGATCTGGGCTGGAGATATGAATTTGGTAAGCATCAGAATATAGATGTTATTTAAATTCATGGGACAGAGCAAGACCCTCTGAGAAATGAGCCTAGATAAAGAAGAGGTCTAAAGACTGAGCACAGAGCTCTGAGACTTTTCAGTTTAGCAATTGAGGAGAGGAGGAGCTAGCAGTGACCACTGAGGCAGCACAGGGAAGTAGGAAGAACACTAGGAGGTTACAGTGCTCTGAGAGCCAAACAAGGAAATGTTTCAGGAGGAAAAGAGTGATTCCTACATCATATGCTCCCAAGAGGTTGAGTACAAAGACTTTGTACCTTGACAATTATGTTTCAGTCTGGAGGCATGGGTAAAGCTGGAGGGGAGTGAGTTGAAGAGAGAATTCAAGATAAGGATGTGGAGAGAGCTATAGATACAATGTTTCTAGATAGATGGCTACAAGGCAACAGAGAAGTTGGGCTGAGGCCAAAGGGAGTGAGGATTCGCGGGAGAGTATTTTCAGTTTTAGGGGAATTATTGTAGCATGCTTGTTGATGGTCATGAGCTAGTACAGAGAGATAAATTGACGAAACAGGAAAGAGAGGGAATAATTACAGAATGGCAGTCCTTGAGTGGATGAGATCCAACACACACATCACGCGGTTGGCCTCAGTTAGAAGTAGATGCAGTTTAAGCATCAAAAGAGAAGGGTACACAGAGCAAATGGGCAGAGATGTCAATAGGTCGGCAGATTTGATGAAGATAGACAGGGTAGTTCTTTTCCTAATAATTATTATTTTTTAAGTGAAATAAGAAGTAAAGTTATCATCTAAGAGTGAGAAGAGAAAAGAGGTAATTGGAGTTTTGCGGAAAGAAAAGACGTGAAATAGTACTCTCACAGAGTGGAAGAATTAATAAACTAGGGAATTAGAGTTGAATTTTGGGGCATAATTGAAGGTTTACTTGAAAATTTGGGCCATAAATTTAAATTGAGCACATTAGGCTTAGGCACGTGTTTTTGTTCAGCCCGTTCTGCTGTTCACAGGTGGGTAAGGAGTAGATGGAGAATTAGTGTTCTTCCAAGTAAAGATGATGGAGAGAGGATCTTGGGCATAGATTAGAAAATTTTTTCCTATAAAAAACTAGACATGGGGCCAGCCTGGTTGCGCAGTGGTTAGGTTTGCACATTCCACTTCGGCAGCCTGGGGTTTGCCAGTTCGGATCCTGGATGTGGACATACACACCGCTTGTCAGGCCATGCTGTGGCCCAAATATGAAGTAGAGGAAGATGGGTATGGATGTTAGCTTAGGGTCAGTCTTCCTCAGCAAAAAGAGGAGGATTGGCAGCAGATGTTAGCTTAGGGCTAATCTTCCTCAAAAAGCAAACAAACAAACAAACCAGATGGTAAATATCTTAGACTTTCTTTGTGGGCCGTATAGTCTCTTTCACAGCTACTCAGCTCACCATTTTAATGCACAAGTAGCCATAGACAATACCTAAATTAATGGGAGTGGCTGTGTTCCAATGAAACATTATTTATAAAAGAAGTCAGTGGGTTGATTTGGCCCGAGGGCCTTAGTTTACTGACCTATTGTCTAGGGAATTGAGAGTGTACCCAAGAGACCTATTACAGTGATAAACCATGGACTCAAAGCTGGGTCATGTATGAAGTGGACACCTGAGGATGTGATGAATTGCAAATGGCTTGGAGATCTAGATGGGGTCGAACTGTGGGAATAGGGGTACTAATGAAAATGAACTGGAAAGAGAGAAGTGAGTGCTTAGAGTGTTTGCTGCTTGACATCTAGTTGTTAGGGGTGCTGCCTTCATTGGATAAGAGCCATATGAGGACAGGAACCTGGGGGCCTTGGAGCTTTGCAGGCATCCTCTAAATGTTCTGGGGCTGAGTCTTAGTGAGGGGAAGGAAGGTCTTACCAAGAGCAAGCGCTGCTCTGAAAGCATCTCTCAAATCAAGGGCACCTGGAGTTTTGTAAGTCTCCTTTATAGATTGCTACAAGCAGCAAGATGGGCTGACCTCTCAGGACTCAGATCTGTCCCAAACCCTGAGAGTGATGGCATGGCCAAAGAGAAGTCATTTTGCAAGAGTCTGTGTGCCCTAAATTCTCACTTTAATTCATTTGTTGGTTGCTTCCAGCGAATCTGGTACCACATCTCTTCCAGATCATCATTTGCTAATATTCTATATGGGGGAAAAGAGACAGGGTTATTATTTTCTTGCAAAATCACCTTAGTTGATAATTTCCAGCAAACAACATCCTTGATATACCTTTCTCAAGTAATGCAGTATTTATGTGTAAGTCTTCTCATTAGGAAAATTTAACGGTCATTACAGATATAAAATTTTATTATTGATACTCCAGTTTCCCAAATTAACTCATCTCTTTGTTTATTCACTCATCTTATATGCTAGGCAGATAAAAATATTTAAGGCAGATTCTCTGTCCTCAAGATACTTAGACTGGAAGTAGAGTGGATTATGTAAATAAATAATTGCAAGATGCTGAATTAATTGCTGTGACAGAGCAAAGAGGGTAATTTGTTTGTTATTCATCACAAGTTTCTTTTTTAGTGCCTTCTGTATGCCAAGCAAATAAAAATGAATAAGATATTTTCTTTGCTGTCAAGGTGCTTAGAGGCCAGGTATGGAGGTGGATGTATAAATAAGTAATTGCAAGACCCCACACTTCTTGCTACAATAAGGAGGTATGAATAAGCTACAGTGATAGCACAAAGGATGAGAGATCACTTTGCTTGGGAGGTGAGGAAAGACTTCACAAAGGGGAAGACTTCTGAGCTGGGTCTTGTAAGATGATTAAGATATCACCAAGAGCAAAGGAACATTCTAGGGGGAATGAATTGGCAAACATGTAGAGTCTGAGTATAGCTGGAGAATTGGGACAAGAAAGGTGAGTAACAGGCCGTGAAGTTGGAAAGTTAGGAGAGCCAGAGAAGGGAGGATACCAGAAGGAGGAATTCAGACCTCATCAGGCAGACTACGGGAGACCCAGAAGGGATTTAGTCAGAGAAGTACACATCAAATTTGCATCTCAGAGAGATGGTGGAGAATGGATTGGAGGAAGGTGAGACTGGAGGAAAAAATTTTCTAGTTGATTTTTTCTTTATTAAAAAAAGTTTGTGACCAAATAAATTGATATCATGACCATTAACGAGTTGAGTTATAGAACACAAAAACTCATAGTTGGATGCTTCGCTATAGGTTCTTTATAATTTTAATCTATGCTGGTTTAGGTCCCCTCCTCTGCACTCAGTTGTCTGTGCTTACACCCATCATTGTACATACCAGATCATGTGGTTAATATTCATATATTGGTCTTGCACTGACACCAGACTGGGAGTTCCTTGCGGATGAGGAGCAAGACTTATTTAGCTTAGTTTACCTTTACCTAAGGTCTCATTGTATAAGACAAATATCACTGAACTGAACCAAATACTTATTGCTTTATGCTCAAAAGCTATCACATGATTGTAGTTGGGGTGAAAATAATGTCTACTAGCAATATTCCTGGTAACTGGAAGCCATATCTAACAATGGCAAGAGGGCAACATGTTCAAACTTCTAAAACATAGCTTAGCTAATACTGAAGAATTGAATAACCTAGAAGAATAAAGAATGGGAGTTCTACAGGATGTAATATAGATTTGATTCTAACTTCTTCAAAGTCGATTTTTTTAACCTGCTTGTAATTTGTTTCCTAAGATGCTTCCTCACGATACAAGAACATGACATAAAAGCAATTTTTGAGGCAATATTAGAAAACACTAAAGTTAGTATCTAACTTAAAAGGATTGTCAAAAGCAAAGGTAGAAAATGATGTGTGCGCAGATAAGCAGCTATTTATGTCTGTACTGGTCTATGGTGCTTCAGGCATTGTTATCTCTGTAGTTTCACCACATCCACCTGCCTCAATTGAAGCCACATTGCTCTACTGTACAAACAGAATAGCTATTTTAGCAGACTTTATTTTTCATTTTTCCCCTCTACATTGCCTAACATAACTTGATAGTAGTAGCACTATTTTAGTAGTGTATTAGCCATCGGATAAAACATAACATCAAAAATGAATTCCACATTGTATTCCTTCTGGTATAATTTAAAATATACTGGTGCCCTTCAGCACTATGGAATAGATAAAACACTGTTCTGTCTGAAAGTCCTAGGTGGTATCTTGAAAGTTGTGTTATTTTTAAAGAAAAGTGAAAAATAAATTATTTACGTGTCAGAAAAGAAAAAGATCCTTGGGTTACCTGCAGGAATGAAAGGGGCAATATGCCTACACGTTACTGGTTTGATATCTCTGATTATGATATCAAGAATGAGTGTGTCCTTTCCAGGCTAACAGTGCATGACATTTACAAGCTAACGGTAATAGAACTCTTATCTTGATGGCCCATGTATATACAAAGGTGCATTTGCGGTGAGGATTGGTTTTGCTTCCTCTGGGCAATGAAGACTCCAACTGTGTAACTCATAACCTCTTCACAGTGGCAACAGTAACACTTAGCACTGACATAATAGACCCATATACTTTAAAAGATTTACTGATCATGAATCACTTTGCCTCTACCACATTTCTATGAATTGGGTCCTGTGGCATTATTTAATTTTTAAAGCTGATATATCACTGACCATAAATAGGTCATTCTGACTTTCCCAGGGGAGGAGGAGAGAGACCCGTGTGAGGCGTTCTGTAATGAGAAATCTCACACATGGTTACATTAGTTGGAGGTCTGTTTATTACTGAATTTCTTTGTGTAAAAGGTAGTGAGCAATAAAGAAATTTCCAACCATACACAGTGTACTGAATCATGCTGAAACACTTACTTATCTACTGGTTAAAATGTGACACCTGTTAACTGCCAGAAACTCGAGGGGGCGTTTCATGGAGGAGATTCTATAAAGGTGACACACATGACTTCTCGACCTTTTGGCTAAGATCAAGTGTATAAAGATGACACAACCACTTGACTATGCCTAATGCATCCCTTTAAGTCTCATTTTCGTTCTTCATATCATGTTCTTCATGACAGTTCTATACACGTGAAGGTTCATAAAATTTAGGTAAGGAAAAGCAAGAATGATTTGAGCCAGACAAGAAGTGAATTGAAATAAGTCACTGAGGAAGACTGTTGAATCACTTTTACTCTGGCATACCTGAGCTGTTTGGGATGTGATCCTAGAAAGTAGATGTGATGGTTAATTTTAGTGTCAGCTTGGATGGTGTTTTGTGTGAGACTGACATTTAAGTCAGTGAGCTTTGAGTAAGCAGATTGCTCTCCATAACATGGATAGACCTCATTCAATTTGAAGGAAGCCTGAATAGAACAAAAATCCCAGCCTTCCCCGAGGAGGTGGGAATTCTCCAGCAGACTGCCTTTCAGATTTCTTCTGCGCCATCAGCTTTCCTGCGTCTCCAGGCTGCTGGTTCTCTGGCTAGAACTTCACCATCAGCTTTCCTGGGTCTCAAGCCTGTTGGCCCACACTGCAGATTTTGACCTGCCAAGTTTCCATAACCAAGTGATCCAGGTCCTTATAATAAATCTCTTGGTTCTGTTTCTCTGGAGAACCCTAATACGGTATATTCATCAACAGACCAGTTGTACCAGTTGTTCATCAATAGACTTAAGGAACTCTAGAGCTTATATTTATTGGTCTCTAAAGCCACACTAAAGATGACTGCTCTAGGAGATATGTTTGTCATCACCATTTTCCTTGCTTGCCACTCTTTGAATTTCTTCACAACCCAGTGAAGAGGTAGGTCTGGATGGCCATGATTGTACTAGGTAACCCAACCCCCAAGACTACAATTTACTGGACCAGAAGAGGATAACTGGCTAAGTAGGTTGGAGGGTGGTTAATCCCCAGGCTAGGCTAAGCCAAATAGGCATTTGATCTTAAGGATTTGAACTAAGAGACGTTAAAACAGTCAAGGTAGGCATTGCTGATTAAAATAAGTACTTATAAGAGGATTTGCTACCATCTTCTAAACCCACAAGAGGCTAAACAAAGAAGGCAAGGGAAGTAGAGAGTAAAGAATAGAGCCTGCCGATGGTGAGCTAAAGTGGAAAGGGCTTTAGACCAGGAGAAGGAGAAGCATGCATTTACGTGATAAGAACTATGAAGGCTAAGCCATGTGCTGTGCACTGAAGACACAGAAAAACCCACCCCTGCCAACACACTGTTGATTTAGCTTCTGGCTCCAGCTACACCATTATTTAACCTTGAATAAGTCACTTACCTTCTCTGGGCTCTAGTTTTCTCCTCTATAAAATAAAAGACTCTATAATGTATGGAGTTCTAGAGAATCCAGCAGTTTTAAGTTTATCTCATGAAATAGGGATCGTTTAGTGATGGGTTCTCCTTTAATGTCAAGCTCTGTATTCTATCAGTCTCCTCTGTGGCAACAAAGGTGTTGTTTTCCTTAGAGAAGTGATTTTCAAACTTTTGTTCTTTGGCCAGGGATCACTTTGTTAAAGGGAAGCCTTAAAGGGAGATTTAAGCAAGCGAAACAGATAAAAGCTGAGCAGATCTGATCAGAGTGACTGGGGCTTGGAGCTTTGCCCCCGTGTCCTTTCCCACCCTCCCCCGTCCCCATAAACCCCACATCCAAAGCTCTGCAGACTCCAGTTTGAAAGCCTTTGCCCTCGAGAAAGAAGCAAGATGAATTAGGAAGAGAGGGAATGAAATAAAGCCATGAACTGCAGGAGCAGCTGAAGACCAGCGGGGTTTTAGAGATACACAATCTGGAAGTATTTCCCGTCTTGGCGTGGTGAATTCCAGCAAACAGCACAGGCAGGAACCTTGGAGAGCAGGGGCTGAGGAGACACAGCTGCAAAATTGGGGCCAGAGGTGAATGAGTGTTACAAGAAAAATAACAGGAGGGAGCAAAGGTGTACGGTGTGGTGTTACTGTGTCCGTGGCTTCAAATGACACAGGAGAAAATAAAACAAAGAGTGAAGGAAAGAGAAGACTTTCCAAATACAGTTAAGAGATTTAAAAGGAGAATTTTTAAAGAAGCACTATAATTTAACTAAAAGAAGGAAGCAAGGAAGACTTAGGAGGGACTTTTCTTGTACTTTTGCTAGGAAAGACCAGATTTATTTTGTTTCAATCAGAATCAAAGGAGCTGAGACCACCAATAGGAACAGTAGGGTAGAGACCTCCAAAAATTCTCTCCTCCATAAAAGCAATGGGAACACTGGCAAATATTGCCAGAATCAACTTTTTCTGAAGTGAAAACTTTCAACTCAACTTTTTCTGGAAATTAACCAGAGTTTGTAGCAAGTTGGGGAGCATTTATTCAAGTAGAAGAACTAAATCTCAGTAAGAGCGGTGAGCTTTGTGGCATTTTCACTTGCCCTAACCTCATTCTCCCCTCTTGAGCTCTGCAGGAGCCTTGAAAACTAACCGCCAGAAACCACAGTGAAAACCAGCAGCCTGGCAGAATCTAGAGACTGAATGGGGCTGGTAGAGCTCCTTCAAGCCCCATTCTCAGACAATTACTTTTATTTGACCTGTGTGGCATTTCCCTGGAATATCCCACTTGCAAGGTTACCTTTATTTGACCTGATTTAGAACTCACCCTGTACAAACAGCCTTTTCCCCATGGACATTTGTTGAAAGCAATCAGGGGCAATTGAACATTGTGGCTGCCTGAAGCAGAAGATAACAGTAGGAACAAACAACGCCTGGGCAAAATGTTTAATAGGAAAAGCTGGGGCATGAGATGTCCATAGGGAGCTTTGTAAGGCTGCAGTGTACTCTCGGGAATCTGGAAGGCCACATGCATGTGTAAGGCCATTTGTATGCATGCCCAGGGTTGTGTGAAGGCTCAGAAAAGACCAGAAAAAGCCCTACACTTTCACCTTGGGTTAACCTTGAGGTTCTGAGCAAGCAAGAGGTGAAAGCCAAGGCAGAGGTGCCAGCTGCCTGGCTGAGTGTTGAAGGCAGGTCCCAACACACACACAGAACCCCTCAGCAAAGACTGGGTGAATTATTGGTTCTAGGCAGTAAAGGAAACCTATATCTACCCATTAGCTGATCAATATACTAACCAAGAGAGATTCAGTGGCCACAGAGAGAATACAGACTTTACAGACTTAGTCAAGAAAAGTCTGACATTATGAATTATTGACGTTATGGAAATTAAAAGGATTCGAAAGGAATACCAAGTACAACTGTATGCCAATGAATTAGATACCCTACACAAAATGGACAAATTCTTAGAATGATACAAACCACAGAAACTGACTCAATAAAAAATAAGAAAGATGAATTGACCTATAGCAAGTAGAGAGATTGAATCAGCAATCAAAATTTTCCCACAATAAAAAGTCTGGGATAAGATGGTTTTACTGGTGAATTCTATAAAATGCTTAAAGAAGAATTAACATCAATGCTTTATAAACTCTTCCCCAAAATAGAAAAGCAGGGAACATTGAGGAGGGAACTCATTCTACGAGGCCAGTATTATCCTGATAGCAAAAGCAGACAAAGACTTCACAAGAAAAGAAAACTGCAGGCAGATATCTCTTATGAATATAAACACAAAAATCCTCAACAAAAGACTAACAAACTGAACAGCAATATATAAAAAGGATAAGACACCATGACCAATTGAGATTTAGCCCAGGAATACAAGGTTGAGTTAATCAATCAATGTAATACATCATATTATCAGAGTAAAGGACAAAAACTGCAAGATCCTCTCAAGGGATGCAGCAAAAGCATTTAACAAAACCCAACACCCTTCATGAGAAAAATACTCAACTAGAATTGAAGACAACGTTCTCAACCTAATACTGGACATCTATGATAAACTCACAGCTAACATCATACTTATTGGTGAATGACTTGAAAGCTTTCTCTAAGATCAGGAACAAGGCAAGGATGTCTATTCTCACCATTTCTTTTCAACATTGTACTGGAGGCTCTAGCCAGGGAAGTTAGGCAAGACAAAGAAATAAAAGGTGTCCAGGTTGTAAAGAAAGAAGCAAAACTCTCTCATTTCCAGATGACTTGATCTTGTATTTAGACAATTCTCATGTGTCCACAAAAAATCAATTAGAGCTACTAAACGAGTTCAGCAAGTTTACAGGACACAGATTAAGAAACAAACATCAATTGTGTTTCTATATACTAGCAATGAGCAATCTGAAAATAAAATTAAGAAAACAGTTCCATTTATATTAGTATTAAAAAGAATAAGAGGCTTAGAAATTAATTTAAGAAAAGACACACCTTTATATTGAAAATGACAAAAAACCATCATTGAAAGAAATTAAAAAGATCTTAACAAGTGGAAAGCTACCATATTCACAGATTGGAAGAGTTAATATCATTAAGATAACAATACTCCCCAAATTGATCTGTAGATTCAATGCAATTCCTATCAAAAGCTCAGGTATATTTTGTATAGGAATTGATAAGTTACTCCCAGAATTCATAATACAGAATGTAAGGGGCCCAGAATGGACAAAACAATCTTGAAAACAAAGAACAAAGTTGGAAGACTCACACTTCCCATATTCAAAACTTACTACAAAGCTACAATAATCAAGACAGTGTGGTACTGGGATAAGGTACTGGTGTAGATCAGCAGAATAAAATTGAGAGTCCAGAATTAAACCCACATATCTATGATGAATTTATTTTCAACAAGAGTGCCCAAACAATTCAATGTGGGAAGTTTTGCTGGTTTAACTGGATATCCACATTCAAAAGCATGAAGTTGGAACCGTACTTCATGCCAATAGAAAAATTAACTGAAAATGGATCAAAGAACTAAATATAAGAGCTAAACCTATAAACTCTTACAGGAATACCAGTGTAAATCTATATGACCTTAGATTAGGCAATGGGTTTCACAGACATGACACCAAAAGCATGAGCAACCAAAGAAAAAATAATTAGACTTGATCAAAATTTTAAAAACTTGATCTTCAAAGGATACAACCAAGAAAGTAAAAAGAAAATCCACACAATGGGAGAAAACGTTTGCAAATCATACGTCTAACAGGGGACTTGCATTTAGAACATATAGACAATTTTTATAATTCAATAATAAAAAGACAACCCAATTTAAAAATGGGCTTGGGGCCGGCCTGGTGGCATAGTGGTTAAGTATGCATGCTCCATTTTGGTGGCCTGGGGTTTGCAGGTTCGGATCCAGGGCACAGACCTATACACCACTCATGAAGCCATGCTGTGGCAGAGTCCCACATACAAAATAGAGGAAGACTGTTACAGATGTTAGCTGAGGGAAAATCTTCCTCAAGCAAAAAGAGGAAGATTGGCAATGGATGTTAGCTCAGGGCCAGTCTTCCCCTCTCAAAACAAAAACAAAAAAATTTTTTAAATGGGCAAAGGATCTAAATAGATATTTCCCCATGATTTACAAATGGCCAATAAGCAAATGAAAAGATGCTCAACATTATTAATAATTAGGGAAATGCAAATTAAAACAATAATGACGTACCACTTCACACCTAATAGGATAGCTATAGTAAAAAAGGCAATAACAAATGTTAGCGAGGATGTGGGAATGCAAAATGATGCACCTGCTTTGGAAAACAGGCAGTTTCTCATATGGTTAAATACAGGGTTACTATATTAGCCAACAATTTCATTCCTGGGTGAATTATATTTAAAAAAAATCAAAGGAATTATGTTGGGGCTCCTCACTTAAATGGCCCAAGCCAAGAGTTACAAAAAAAATTCTGCTCAGTTAATATTACTTTTTACTAATGTCCAGAATGATTTGAATCCTCTTTCCTTATGTCCTAGCTCATCTGATAACCTGTACCCCTCTGTTTTAGGATAATTTGCCTTTCTTCTAGTGACTGTGGAGGAGTCTCAGTTATTCTACTGATCAAAGGATGTGAGACAAGGGGGAGGCCATGAGACACTGTTGGTGCTTAGATATTGAGACATTGAGCTGAATGTCATAAGATGTTAATAGTTCAGAAGGAGAAAATAGGAAGGGACTCCTCAGGGCAAACATATCCCGTCAGAAGTGTCGGGGGATTCCTCTCCCAGTTGTGAAGGCAGTCAGCCTGGGGCTGCATGGGGAAGTGCTCCACGAGGAGAAGAAGTATCATATATAAGGCTAGATCTCTATATCCCCATTGCACAAGCTGTCACCATGATCTGGTTGCCGTGGTGCAGGGGACACCATAAGATGAGTAAAAAACTTCCTAAGATTCTGAGAGTCAGCCCTCTGATGTTCCAGTACCCTTGGAACCACAGCTACATGAGACGCAGTCCTAGAATTAGAAATCAAACTAAACAGTAGACTTAGAGGGATTTAAATTTCTATTACCAACCAATTATATGTCAGATTTAGATCTATGGGTGTCTATAATAGTCTAGGGGAAATATGAAGACAAAATTGGCCGTGTCTATTGGAGATTTTATGATAATCACACCAAGAAAGCCAGTGTAAAGACAATTTTCATTTGCTTTAAAAATTAAATGACTGTGTTGTAAAGTATGGTTTTAAAACACTATGTATCTGATACTAATAGTCCTAAGGATCATGGCAACCTTGTTGAAATTGAACGAGCAATTGAAATATGAATTGACCAATTAAATTATGAAAGGAGGAAGAGAAGGACAAGCTGTTTTTTAAAGCAAAAGCAAATTATTTATGCAGCTCATAGAACATTTGATCTCGATATGTCTTAAGTGATGTTAGAATTGTTGTCATCCACATCAGGAGTGTTGGCATTGCCTAGGTCAGAAAGTATAGTGGTATCATTATTTAGTTTCACATTCTGGCTTCTAACAATTTTGTATAATTTTTCCAAGGAAGAAAAGGAGGAGGTAAACTCGGGCTGTCATCAGAACCGTGGAAGGAATCAATGGAAAGGGTGATGTTTATTGTCCGATTGTCCAAACCTGAGTTTCTGGGATTCTCTGAAATAGCTGACTCCATGCTGCAGGCCTGGCCAGGTATATGCAGATCTATCAGACACTGTTTCCAGAATGAGGAAGACAGAATGGGAGAATTGCTATAAGAGGTGAGAGAAAGAAGAGAATGGTTTTGGGATCATTGCGATGGAGCACAGAGAAGGGCAGAGAAAGGGAAAAGTTGTTTTTTAAAAAAGGGGGATCTAGAAATAAAAGAGAAAATGGGAACATTAAGACAGACTTTGCAGGATATAGGAGGACCAGATAACATATGCTTAAATATTTAAAAGATCTAAATCAAGGTAACAAATTGTTAGATAAAATTTGTTCTAGTCTCCTATTTTGACAAGTATTCCTTCATAGTGTGGAAGGCCAGGTCAAATTTAGAATTTTTGGGCTCCTTGGAGCTCTGCACTGAGACTTGTGCCTGTGGGAGAGCCCCGCTCGGCCTGCAGTCCTGCACCTCTTCTCTCCCCACTTCCTCCCACATGCGCGGTGCATCCGGCGCTGTCCACATCCCTCCAAACTGGCCACTTGGTAGGTGGTCTCAGTGAGAATCTGTGGAGGTCTGGGAAGCGGGCTTGATCAGGGAGTTCCAGGGTTCTAGGTGGCTGGACACGATTTGAGAAGTTCTAGGAGGCAGAGAATTTGAGTTGGCACGTTCCCTTCTCCCCACGGGTTCCTCACCTCACTGGGAGGGGCACTTCCAGAGGAGGGACAGAGACGCTCTCTGAAGCACAGAGGCCAGGGCAGGAACCCCTGTAGTCTGGGTCAAGGGACGGTGTTGACAAGAGACTTCAGTCCCAGAGGTAAACCTTTTTCCATTGATGGTTGGTGGAGCAGGAAAGGAGACAAAAAAAAAAAAAAATGTGAGATAAACAGAAAAATAGTAAAGACAGTAAGATTTAGTTTGCTATAAGACAACTTGGGATTCAATAAAAACACTCTACAAGAGAAAGAGTAGTAGAAAGCTAGACACAAGGAGGAGGGGTATAAAGCCAGGAGAGGAAATGTGGAGAGATCATTCCAGAAAACCTAATTCATTACACACAGGAGATAGACAAAGTAGTACAGTTAGAGCTGGTCTGTGAAGAAGTGAAGTAAGGAAGGAAGAGATTTTGCAAATAGAATTCTGATAAGTATTTTTGGTTTCTTTTTAGTATAGTTTAAGAGATAGTAAGCCAGGTCTAGTGGTTAAGTTCAGTGTGCTCTGCTTCGATAGCCTGGGTTTGGTTCCCAGGCATGGACCTACACCACTTGTCCATGAGTGGCCATGCTGTGGTGGTGGCTCACATACAAAAAGAGGAAGATTGGCAGCAGATGTTACCTCAGGGCAAATCTTCCTCAGCAAAAGAAGAAAGAAAGAAAGAAAGAAAGAAATAGCACTCACAAAGAGTAGATTTGGTCAGTAGGAGAGGAGTCTCGCAGAGCAAAACAGAGTTGACAATAAAGCAGAATGGAAAGTAGGCTCTGTGGTGGGAGTGGCTGGGCGTGTAAGGGGGAAGCTAGAAAGGGAGACCTTTCCTCCTTCCATCCTACAACAAATAGCAGTGAAGTGGGGTGGGGCGGGGGCAAGAGGTAGGTCCAGCTGCAATTTGTCATAAAACGGGCGTGACTTTTACTTTAAGCAGCATCAAAAAGAAACCTCTGTTTTTGCTCTTAGGTTCATTTCTTCTCTTCCAGTGTGGGCAGATAGGGACAATTCTATTTAAATATTTTTTCCATGATCCCAATGCTGAAGAATCTGAAGTACTGTTTTTCTTAAACAATACTCAACTATAAAATGCCTAACCATTTACAATTAAAATTTTCCTCAGTAGACAGAGCATGGGAGTCTGTTGTACATAGAAAATGATTCTTTGCTGTTAATAGAAAATGTCTTTCAGAAGAAGTCATTTCCTAGCCATCTTTGTTTAATAAAATATGAAAAATCTCTATGTTATATTTAATCGTTACATATGCAGTTCATTATTTTAAACCTTGAGCTCTGTTGAATTTAAGGCAAATATACATTTGTTCTGAGGATAGTGATTTAATTGACTAGTGACTTAATTGACAATATTTAAAGTGGAGAAAAGAGAGTCTAAAATTTACACACAAAAGCAGAGACTAGACAATTTCCTCTTTTTATTGCAGCTGGAAATTCTACATGACAGGAAAAATTAAACTGGGATCTAGAGACTTTCTGATATTGTAGAAGGGAGAGCTTTTACAATTTGACTTTAATTACCTTCAGATTTTTATTTGTTGTCTAAATTAATCAATGAAAGTTTTCACCTCCCATTTATTATTATCATATCTCTTGAGCAAAATTACTTTCTTCATGTTAAATCAGAGAATGACCAAGAAAAGAGTTTTTAGAAATAAAATATTATTTTTCTAAATTTTCTAGGACATTGGTGTTCTTTAGGTATCCAATTTAATAATCCATAAGAGTCCATATTTAAATGACGCAGAATACTGTATTATAGGGTAATTCATGCTCCCAACTCTCAAATTTTCCCAAATATTAGTCTCCATCCTCTGCTTTGCACATGTGTGGGCATGTATTTGGTTAGCACTTTTTAATGTTTTGTTTTTGTTGTTGCTGCTGCTGCTGGTGAGGAAGATTGGTCCTGTACTAACATCTATTGCCCATCTTCCTCTTTCTGCTTGAGGAAGATTGTCACTGAGCTAATATCTGTGCCGATCTGCCTCTATTTTGTATGTGGGATGCTGCCACAGCATGGCTTGATGAGCGGTGTGTAGGTCCGCACTCAGGATCCAAACCCATGAACCCCAGACCATGGAAGCAGAGCATGTGAACTTAACCACTACGCCACCAGGCCGGCCCTGGTTAACACTTTTCAGGAGAAACAAGGGGGCCTGTAACATTGCAGATGTGTTAGTATCC
The DNA here is from genome assembly GCF_021613505.1 of Equus quagga. Taxonomy (NCBI): domain Eukaryota; kingdom Metazoa; phylum Chordata; class Mammalia; order Perissodactyla; family Equidae; genus Equus; species Equus quagga. The sequence goes on from NC_060282.1 coordinate 57,683,446, forward strand.
AATTTTAACAGATGGGTTGCCACTAATTTTTAGGAGATTTCCAACTGTTTTCACTTTACCACCAGGTTTAAAAATAACCACAGCTAATATATTCTGATCGTTTTTATATCTACCACATTGTTTTGTAAGATCCTCACACGTACTAACACACTTAATGTTCACAACCACCTTACGAGATAGATAATGTTATGATCCCCATTTGACAAATAAGGAAACTGAGGCACAGAGCGGTTACATATCATGCGAGTAAGTGTCAGAATGAGGAATTGGAACCTTAGCGATCTGGACCCATCCCTCATGCTTTTAACTCCGCTCCTTCCCAGTTTTTTCACTGCTTTACTATCAATTAAGGAAACATTATTTAGAAGTCTGAAGAAAGGAGCTTTGTGGTTATCACCCACCTTTTTCTAAAGGTAACTTTTTAATAGCCTAATATTGATTACCTCTATGGCGAGAGATAATCTAGTCCTTAAATAAAGTTATTAAGGTATGTAACTATGAACTGATAGTTCTGATAGTCTCAAAAAGAATTTTTCTTTTATTTTGTTTTAAAACAAAAAATATATATTTATTAACTCTAATATTTTAGAAGGAATTAAGAAAGTGTGATTACTAATACACTTGTATGGAATCATTTTAATATGGGTACACTTTGAAGTAAGGGCTTGTAATTTAATTGTTCTAATTTATTTACTGCAGTGCATTATATTTCTGTAAAAATTATAAAAATTATTTATGTCATTATGCAAATAGCTGCACCTAGAAAAACTCTCTTTCTCTAACTCCATCCTCCTCACAAATTGCTTCAGTCTCAGATGAGGGGAGAAGAGAAAGGAGTAGACAGAGAAGGAGAAATGTCCAACACCTTGGTCCCAAGGGGGCTCTCTGATCCCTGGGTTGAGGGCATAGTTGTAGCCATTCTGGTGAATATTTAAGTGGAACTTTCTAGTAGGGTCTCCCAGAGTGGGATAATCACAGGCAGTAGATTTGTGTAGATCTGAACAACTTGGAGCTTACATATGTGAGGTGAGAAATTCAATGGGCACGTTGACCCGCTTTCTCTGGTTCACGTGAATATCGGAAGCTTAAGGCTGCTCCTGATTTTCATAGATGACAGCGTCTTTTTAAACTCTATGTCTCTCCCAGGTGGGTAGGTCACACCTACGCTGAAAATATCATTCATTATTACTCTGTGTTCTCATGTTTCCTGGATGTCAATATTCTCCAAGTCTTCCATGGGATGTGTGCCCTAGTAAATTGCAGTGATGAATTTTGCTTCGCTGCACACACACACACACACACACACACACACCAGGTAAAGAAGGAAGCCACTTTGAAGGACTCAAATATTTGGAAATAGCTCTGTTAGTGAGAGGCACTTTTCTTAGGTGGCACTCAAAGACGTCTTGCCAAATTCCAAGACAAGATAGCTTCTCTGATGGTATTTTGTACCCTCCAGACTATTTGAGAAGGAAAACAAATAGCAGTGCTCCTTGAACACAAATGGAGAGCAAAGATTGTGATTATAATGAGCTGCATATAGGAAAATATGATGCCTCTATTGTCCCTTGGAAAATAATTAAGGGGAAAATCAAAGGATCCATGCAAACTCCAAGTTGTTTATGAAAGTCTTTTCTGCACCAGTGAAACCATTGTCTCAACCTCCGCCATGATAAAAGGGCAATATACAGGGGAGGGAAATCATACTCAGGATAGGATGTTAAAGAAGAGATTTAATTTAATGATTTATTACATCGGGCTTTTCTTATTTAGCAAATAGGTGATTATTAGGAATACCCTTAGAAAGTCACCTAGCAAATTAGTCCTTGGTACCAACGCATGATGGTGGGCCTCTGTTTTGGTTTGGTCTGGTTTGTGAAAGGACAGATCTGGCTGTCTCATGCATATTACCTGTTGGTAAGAAGCAAATAACCCATTGTAGAACCTGGGGAATCCATTGATACAGAGGTCTTGGATTCATAGTCTACAGTTGAATTTGAAACTATTAAATCATTTGGTCAACAGCAATAAACAATACACAAAAAATTGCATCATGAGAATAAAGAAACCCAAATTCTTCTCACATTAAAATTGATGATACACCTCAATTAAAATTGAGGTACGCTACTGTCCCAGAATCAAGAGAGCAATGGTTTTTTGCTGTGCCTTATCCTGGGGGTGTCTTTTTCTCTAGGAATCAGGTTAAGGCTGCTTCTGAAGACAGAATGTCCAACTCAGAAATAAACGAACATGTCCCATTGATCTTTATTGCCTGTCTTCCGGGTGGTATCAGCAAGGGTTTAGGATTATGTTTTTTTTAACTGAGTGGGATGTCTGATCTGGAAAATTTGCAGCCGGTTTTGAAGCTGCCGTTCTCAGAGGCCTTGAAATGGTGGTTCAGATTTAGTCTTGAGGCACAAAACCTCTGTTGACTGCAATAAAGGGCCACCAGGGAGAGGACTGAAAAATATAGAACTCCTGGGATTGTCATGTGATTTAACATCAGAACTCTGTTTTCTGCGATTACATATATGTACAATGACATTCACCAGAGAAACGCTACTGTGGGATGGGTTAAGAAAAGCGTAGTGTTCTGAAATTCATGCTCCTACCAGTTGAGAAATGCAGACTTTAGATACTTGCTGGAGTGCGGTTGCTGTGTCTCCTATCTGGGTGTGCAGGCATTTCGGAAAGGCTCCACGTGACTGCACACAGTTCTTAAATGAATGAATGGCTTACAAAAGAGACCTTTAAAGAGAAAAATGTTGCACTAATGTTGGAGCTCTCTTCCCCATAGCCCTGTGCTTGGTTTACCAAAACGAACAACAAACTGTGGACACGTGAAGAAAATTAAGACAACAGAAAGTAATTATACCAAAGTCTCAAAAGAGAAGTTAAAAGGCAAAATTATAGTTCATCCTTGTCTTATCATTGTGTTTATAATTTGTAAATATAGAATTTGAATTTGTAAAACTAGTCTATTACTCTTCTTTTTATTTTCAATCACAGAGTGTTCTGCTTTGTTTTAGAGGGAATCTCAGGTCCAAGGCAATGTTTATTTGCAAAAGTTGAAAATGTTTTAAAATGGAATAAGATTAGTACAGCTCTATTCACTGGAAATATAATGAGAGGTACAGATGGACTTCAAGTTTTTCAAGTAGTCACATTTTAAACAGCAAAAAGAAGGGGCTAGTCGCATGGCGTAGTGGTTAAGTTTGCGCGCTTCACTTCGGCGGCCCAGGGTTTTGCTGGTTCGAATTCTGGGCATGGACATGGCACTGCTCATCAAGCCATGCTGAGGCTGCGTCTCACATGCCACAACTAGAAGGACGCACAACTAAGAATACACAACTATGTACTGGGGGGCTTTGGGGAGAAAAAGGAAAAAAATAAAATCTTAAAAAAAAAGCAAAAATTAAAGAGTGAGATTAATTTGAATAATATTTTATGTAACTCAATATACTCAAAATATTATTTCAATGTCTAATCAATATATAAAATTATTGAGATATTTTATACATATTTTTTATACTAGGTCTTTGAATTCAGTGTGTAGAGAACATTTCAGCTTAGACTAGCCATAGTTGTCATTTCAAGGGCTCGGTAGCCACATGTGGCTATCGGTCACATGGCTCGCACATCAGACAGCACAGTTTTAGCATAAAGATTAAGAGCCCTGTCTTTAGAGTCTCATCAATTTTCATTCAAAACATGTCTGTGCACTTATTAGCTATGTGGTCTTAGTCAAGTGACTTAACTTCTCTTTCTTTTTCTATAAAATGGAGAGAATAACATCTAACCCCTAGAATTTTGTGGGAATTAAAATAAATGCTGTATATAAAACTCTTTCCACAGTGCAGGTCCTGTGGTCATGCCCAATAAATGGCTGCTGATATTTGAGTGCAGCAGAGTAGATTACTATAGTGCAGCTATTATTTTAGGTCAGTTAAAAACAATTATCCTAATGTTGGAGTATCTGCTATATTCCAGATACAGTAAAGGAATTCGCAGACCTGTGCCAGCCGATGCCGTATGGCCCTATGGTAAATGTTGAATATTGAAGCATATCCCTTCTCCTGTTTAGGTTTTGAAATGTATACGTATTTCTGAGATTAGCCTTTCTGAATCTCATGTTGGGAACTATGAGTGGGAAACCTTTTGGCATGCAGGCATGCGATCCCCGTAATAAAAAATAGCAAATGAGCCTCTCCAACACTTTAGAAGGACTGTTTACATTATTAGTAAGTCACTGAGGACCTAAGGCCGGTGCTCAGCCAAGTGAGGTGAATGAATTCCCAGAGGCCCTGGATATCATCTAGTCAATCACGCTGTCTAGGGCTGCAATACGCTCATTTAATGTTTCGGAGGAATTTATTGCCTTCGCTTGATTCCCAATGAATAGTTAATGGTTACTGGCTCCTCGGAGGATAGCATCGGTCTCAAGACTAGGACTTAATGACTTGATCATGATGTCGAGAATAAAGATGCTTGTTGAGCCCTCTTGTACACAGCGGGCTATTACTGATTTTCGTTAACCTCAGCCATCTCTGACCCTAGAGAACTTACAATCTGCATTCTAAAAGTAAATAGTTTGGTGTTTTATTGTTTGTTTATTTACATTGTGAAAAGTCACATATATCAAGATCTCTGCACCCTGATTAACCAATAATTTTTGAATTATCAAAAAGATATAACCAAAGAAAGTCTCAGTAGTTCATCTTCATGGCCAAGCTGGCGCTCTACAGAATAGGATGGTGGTAAACGATGTGGCCAATGACTCAGGGAAAGGTCTGGAAACACTATCTCTGAAAGCTTATAATAGAATCATATACGGCAAAATTTCTTCTCAAGATATCTCGAGTGTGTGGGGAAGCATCCAGCAGGACGCTGTGATGACGAATGCAATTATGTTTCTTTTTCTTTTCCCAGCTCTGCAACATGGAACTAAAACCCCAACAGTGATTTGAATAGACTTCCTATGACTAAAGAATCCTCTTTGATTTTCCCTACTCAGCAGCAAAAGCAACACATTCTGAGCATGTAAAGTAGTTCAGCTGAGTTGAACAGCTGAGTCGATGTTTTTCATAAAAAGCCACTCACGGCCAAAACCTAGGGAATCAATATCTTGACCCATATTAGCAGCACAGCTGAGAATTTTAAGGCTCATTTAAATACGACTGGGCACAAAATGCAATGCTTCACTTGATGGGGGTTGGGGGGCAATTGACATTTACTTGAGATGTGAAGTAAGTGCCATTTATCACCTCACACTGAAGGGACATTGGCTGTGAAACATTTAAGGCTGAGTCTGGTCTGACATGAAGTAGTTAGGCTACAAACCAGAAAGGAGAAAGAAATCACTTCTGTCTCTCTGGAATGGATAGAAGAAATCTCCTTAATTGCACACTCTGTGGCAACATGCTGAGCACAGACAGCATATTCCGTAAATCCACAACCTCATCTGCAGTAAGAGCATTTCCTCACTTTTCAAACTGCAGGGCTAGGTGTTTTCAGGTCTTACCACTCTGCCTCCTTATAAATCAGTGTGGCAAGGTTGCCCCACATACCCACACACCTAGTTCTTGTTTATCAAGAGACCTGAATCAAAGCATTGTGCAAATTCAAGCTGCTTGCAATACACTCAGAACAGCCAGAAACCCCATGAGGTTTAGTTTACAGGCTCCTGTGAAGATAATATTTAAACATAAATGTCCAATATTGAAATTTTTCTCATCACTGCCTCCCTGATGGATCTGTAGGGGAATTCAGTTTGGGGAACAAAGAGACATTGTTGGAGGCACTTTGTGATGATCAGCGGGAAAACGTGACACATTGAGATATCCCTGCATAGTGAAAGAAATTTCAAGGAAAAAGCTCAAGGGCACAACTTCTTCTATTTCTGGTCCCACATCTGTTTGCACAAGTACAAAATGCAGATGATAAGTGGTTTGTCAAATTATCAAGAGGAATTACACTGAAGATGATTGTAAAATATCTTGTGATTATAAGATTAGCCATAGAAAGTTCTAGAAGTTATGAGATAATACAATAAAATTATGCTCTTACTTTAAAATACAGTAAGTCTCTTTAAAATATACACTTTGATGTTCCATGTAACTTATTTTATATCCATTCTTAAGAGTGTAGGCACCTTCTCAGACAAAAATTTGAGGGTGAGCTTAAAGTATGTGGCTTTAAAAAATACACAAGATGTGGAATTTTTGGAAGAAAACTGGAAGAAGCTGCTGCTCTACAGGATGCACAGGCTTGTAAATGGAAGGTTGAAACAGCTGTGTCTCTACCTGTCCCTGTCCCTTGGGAGGGGTATGGAATAAAGGGTAGTAGTCAAATTCCCCCCGGCCTAGATGATGTCTTTGTGTCTAGAATTTAATAAACATCCCAGAGAGGTCCTTTGCAAACCTAATGAGAAGGCACAGCTCTTCAGAAAGCATTTGGACCTCTTGTGGGGTCTTGGAAGGTGTCTCCAGGCTGTAATCCTGCCATGGTTCTTGGCACTCAGACTCTTAGTGCCAGAACATTCTGGAAGGGCTTGGCCCACTTCCAATGCTTCATGTCCCAGGGCATCTGTTGGGAACATTTGAAGACAGTGTGGTTGTACTATTGATGCCAAGAGAAAAAATGTTCTAGGGTGAAATAACGCTCACCATTTGGGCAAATGGAATTTATTTTTGGATATATTCAGAGATGGGTCAATAATAATCATGTGGGGAATTGAAAACTAAATATTCTGAGCCATTTGGAATTCATTTGGGCCATGGCCAAAGGAAGATTTTTCAGTTTTCAGCTGACACAATTCTTAGGTTATGATTAACGACCCATGTACATTTTTGCAAAAGCAAGTACCTTGACGTGTTTTGGAGAAAATCCAATTATAGCAGTTTTGTCTCTTCCGTTTCCCTCTAGAGGTAAATGTGGGTATGGCATTCTTTGCCATTTCTTTCTCTGTGCTCTCGGATAATCTTGAAGACCTCGGAAACCTTCATTTTATTTCTAAATTTTCCTATATAGGCCATATATAGTTAAACCTTTTCAGAGGGAAGAGAACTGAATAAATAATTAAAATCAAAAAACATCTCACTAATATTATGCACTTCTTTCCATTTACCAACTGAATTCTGTCTGATTTTCTTCGATCACAAGTTCTTCAATATCTTAATTGCTTCATTCCACATTATCCCAAGGGCAAGTTTAAGAAAGGGATTCTTTTTCTTAGAGGTTGTATTAAATAGACAAGCCACCACCTAAATCCCTTCTTATGAAGCTTCGTGCAATCTTTGAGGACTTAGTAAATGGCTAATTCCTACCTTCAGTTTGATTTCACAAGACCTGCAAGGTCACCGGGCAAAATCATTTCCCTTGCCTCATGGGAGGTGAAATGCAATGAATCTGGACTTTCTGGTACCGAGTCCAGGCGGTTTACAGCACCGCCTGTGCCGGCTCTCAGACTCCCTCTGCAGTGTCTGTGGGTGACAAAAGTCCTGTTGACTATGCTGTCCTGAATCACAGAAACTTGCAGTGAAGTATGGAGTTTCAAACTGCCTTTTCTGTACAAATTGTCATATTCAAGAAATCTTAAAAGTGCATTTTACTCTTCCCTGGTACAAAGAAGGAGTGACAGCAGACTCTTTGACCCCACCATCAACCACAGCAGTGGCTAACATCCTGGGAGAGCTTATGAGCTGCACTGTGTGAAGCTTTGTATTGCTCATTTGTTCTTACAATCCCCCTATGAGGCAGGAATTGCTAACACCCCTGTTCTAGCTGAGGAAACTGGGGCACTGAGAGGGTGAGTGACTTGCCAAGGTCATGTCATAAGTAAATGGAGAATCAAGATTTGAATCCAGGAAAAATAAGTAGAAAATATCAAGTGGAACATAGCATCTAATAGAGAATTGCTTAATTCAGTCTTGGCTTTTGTAAATATCTATTATTGGAAAATTACACTTAAAGTGATCAATTTCCCATGGCAAGCATTCTTTAAGCAAGGACTTGTGGACCCCTGACAGAGTCGTAGATGAAATTCAGTTTTATGTAAATGTAGTGAGTGTGGGCATTTGTCTGTGACTGAGGTCAAGAGCATTTATTAAATCTTCAAAGGAATCTGAGACAACCCCTCTCTCCCCCAGCAATAAGCCTCTACCAGGACCCAGTGACCCACTCAATGCACCGTCCCCTTGTTCTGTGGCAGGACTAGCCATTAGTGTTCAGGAAGATTAGACTTAGTAAGGTACTTGTTTTAGTAATTTAGCAATTTACCTGATCTAGTAAACATGAGAACTTGGCTGAGGTGACAGTGAGCTGTGCATCTGTGCCACGACTGCGCTAGTTGCATCAGCTGCGTCAGCAATTTGCCATCCTTACACCAAGGAAACTGTGCTAGATTTTCAATTGCATCCACCCAATATTCTAAGCCAGTTTCACTGACCTTGCAGGCAGTAACACTTCCTAACACAGCAAGAATTTATTCATCAACGTTGTGCATTTTTATTCTTTGCTACATCTGCATGGTTATTTTAACAGAACTTTGGAGAATCTATATTAAGGACATGATAATCAGGTGCCATTTGAAATCAAAATCCTCACTAGAGATTTTAAATACAATTTTTGATACGCTAAATGGCACTTGGGAAGTCAGTTGTTGCAGGTGAGGTTATCTGGAGGCCAATGTTGAGGTGGAGTGTGGCATGCAGAATATTTATTGAGGATCAAAATCTGTGGCCAGGAGGGAGAGGAAGCAGAATTGGGCAGAAGGAGAAATCACAGCACGATGCAGGCAGAGCCACACCTGAACCAACCCAACAAGAAGCTCCGCAGCACATGTGGCCCAGCAGAGTTGTGTGGTTTCGGGATGAAACGGCTGGGCCTTTCTAGCCCTGCCTCAGCCAGTCCTCGGATGTGTGTGCCTTCGGGAGAGGCACCTCTGCAGCTGAGGCAAACTCTTCAGGAGCTGACAGCTGGAGGCTGTCTGCTGATACCTGGGGCACAACTCCTTCCTCCAAGAGTAATCTGGGTGGTGCCCCTTCCCGTCCACGGCAGTCCATGGCTTGCACCTCTTAAATCTGCTGCTTCATAGCGGCGTGGGAAGCAACTCCTTCGAGATTTCTGAGAGGCTTTTTCTTTGGGGAAGAGGAAAAGGAGGGTCAGCTGCATAAACTACAGCCCCCGCCACTATCACTGGTCTCAGGGCTGCAACTGATACCCATTCTCTTCCTTCTTCCGCTCTCCATTATGGACTCCACTCACCTTCAATTAGCACTTCCGCCACTCTCGATGGCTTACCTGGCGGCATGACCAAGACTCTCATCCCTGAGAGGCCTAAGCCCCTTGGTCACCGTGCGCTTCTCAGGCCGTAGCTGCTGCACTTGTCCAGTTAGAATCAAAGTTGAGCAAGGCAGTACAAAAGGGCACCCAGGTGGACCACCTGGATGCCAAACGCCTTTCTCTCTTCTGTTGTGTTACAGCAGTCTTACCTCCTCCTGATGACCAGAGCCATCCACCTCTTCCAGGAGAGTGACTCATCTTCTTGCCTATTGGCCCCTTGGCACAAGGAGTCTGAAGTGTCCAGGAGGCAGTAGCAGCTTATAATTCAATGGGACACTTGTGTGCCCTCCAGTGGAAATATTCTGTCTTGGGGACAGTGAAAGTACCAGTGATTCCCACGGCCTGTTCTAGCTCCACAGGCCTTTGTTCTATTGGGGTGTTAGACGGAAACTTGTGCTGGTAGACAACACTCTGCAACTATCGTCCTTAAGAATTCCCACTTCCCTCTGCTTCTCAAGTGGCTGAAAATTGCAGCAGCTAGTACAGAGCTGGCATAAACTAGTACACCATACCAATCCACCTGAAAACCTCTAGCTCTCAAAGGCCTTAATTCTTCTAAAACTAAAAACTGAGAGAAGGACAAGAACAAATAAAAAACTCTATTCTATTAAATCTTATAAAAAACAAAATATAAAAGTTGGTACTCCGAGCGGCTCTGAAGAAAAAGGCTGTATTTAGAAGGATTCTTGCCAAGAAATATTGTTGAAGAGGGTGCTATTTTTTTCCTAGTGAAAAGTGTAGGCTTTTCTGATGATTTGGAAGAAGCCATTTTTATTATCCTTTAAGTCCTTCAGATTCTTCTAATATGTGGTAGCAGATTTTATAGCGCCTCATATTGGACCCAGAACTTCATCCATGTCTTTAAATCTGTGTTTACAAATACCCATCAGAATGCAGCTTGCAGCCCAGCGGACATCAGAGAGCAGTAAAGCGAGGACTAGTCCGTGAAGGTGGCACCTCACAAATGTGAGGGGAGAGCCATTCATTTGTGATTTCAGCTGGGGGCTTATTTTGCTTCCCCCACAACCCATCTAATTTTCATCCTCTCTTTCCCAACTGATGCAAGCTGCTGATATTCATGCTTTTAACAAAGGGATAAACAAAACCTATAATGCTGCTTTTTGCCTTCGACAACACCATCCTTACTGATTTTAAAGGACAGTAAAATAACCTGAATGTCTCTCTCCAGGTAATGAATGAACATGGCAATTTATGAGCTCATTTTTGAGACACTATTATAGTTGAAATGTTTCTTATCTTAGTTTTTTATGGTTGTGTGATTGTGCTAATTGAAAATAGACAGTAAAAACAGCTCCCTGGCCAATTCCCTTTTCAGACAAGAAGGAGATTGAATCAAAGGAATCTATTACCTGGGAAACAAATCTGGGCATTAGCAACAGACAGTGGTTGCCGTGCTGATCCGAGCCGCACATTCCAATGATACTAATTAGACTCTGAAAGCCATATTTCTACTAAAGACATGACTATTCCAATTTAAGCTTTCCTTACTCTGCCTAGTTTCAGGAACTATAGAATGCATTTTATAATACTGCTGATTACAAATCTCTATAGAAAATGTTATAGCAGAATGCTGATTAACTCGACCTCAGAAAGTTCTAGAAAATGAACCTCACATGTCATATGCAGGTCAGCTATACATTGTCCTTTAGGGAATATTCACATTTTAAGCAAACACACAAAAAAGTGTAATAAAGCATTGGGCAATTCAATATTTATAGAGTAATTTACTTGGGGTATCTCTAAAGGGAGGAAAATGAACACTTCTTTTGTGCAGCAATAATTAAAGCAAAGGAATTCTTTATGCAGAAAATTAGCTATAAATTTACCTTTTAATGCAGTAAAGTATGAGCAAGTGTCTTCTTTAGACAGATTAATATCTTGGCTACTCTGTTTCAACAGTATTCGAAATACCTATATATTATTACCCAAGTATGCAAATAAAAGCCATTTAGTTGGTTCTGCAAAATTTACCAGACTCCTCAAAAAGACGTCTAACGTTTTCATACTTTTTGAAAATATTCCACTACTCTTTCAGTTTTCCTATAGAACAATTTTAAATGTATATAGGGAATATCCTAAAAGAATCCTAACTACAAAGACTAAAGCTTCCATTTTCTTTAAGATCTTTATTCCTCTGGAAATATTATCAGAATAAAGAAACCAGGGAAAAAAATGACTTTGTTAAGAAAAGCAACACCATGAAATCTACATTCTTGTTCCAAGAATTTTTGTCTACTAAACTTTTAAGACAATCAGTTCCAATTTCTTGTAGACAGTCAGTTCTGATTTTATAAAGGGTTCTCAAATTTGTATTTAGAGAAATGACTTAAGTAAGATTATTACTTGTCTCCCTGAAATTTGTTGATATAGTGTATTACATGAGTAAGAGTGAGGAAATTTGATAAATAGCTGTAAACAATAGCAACAGGAATAGCAACATTTGCAGATTTTAAAAATACTAATGAAAAATATAAATACTAATGAGAAATATAAATGACAATAAATACATATATAAGAAAACATAAGATTCAGAAATACAAAGGTTGATCTGAACCTTTAATAATTCTGTGTTAGCTGTTAAAACTCTTTCCAGGTCAAAGGGAGACTACACATGCCCTTTCCTAAACCCAGCTCTATGGCATACTAAGTCAAGCCGCTCAGCCTCTCCTCCTCCATTGCCTCATCTGGAGGATGGGGGCGGTGGCACTTGCCTCGGATGGGTGTCCTAAGGATGTACTAAGTAAAGGACTTGGCCCAGAGCTAGCACTCAATGAAGTGTAGGTATTCTTATCAGAAACTAAAGTGAAAATCTAATTGAAAAGATAATGTCATATTAAGCCTTGAACTAACGGATTTTAAATTTACAAATGACACAGCAAACTAGACTCTTTAGTGTTATCTGTAACTTTGGAATGTATGCCTCCAAATTTCTTCAGCACCAGTTGTTGGTCATATTCTGCATGCTTTCTTTCCCCTCACCCACGTTTCCACACAGACGAAGCTTGAAGTACGGGTGCCATACCTCACACTCCAGGCCTCTCCCACCAGGGCTGTACACCATTCCTCCCTGATGTAGAGAAGAGATGCCTTTGGTAACCCTGGAAATACAAAGTCACGATTCCTGGATAAAGCTTATCCTGGAGCTCAGAACGGCCCATGGTTCCCTATAATGCTGAAAATATCCCCGATGATGAGTGAAACTGACCGGATCTTCTGGTTCCTCCGCTGCCTTCACCTGCAGGGACACAACAGGTCAGGATGGTGCCTGCCCGATGGCAAGTGCACAATCAGTTTCTCAGGAACTGGTGTCTTCTTCACTCATAAATGGCAATGGAATTTCATCAGGTCGAATCTCACCAGTGCCTGCTCAGCTTCTGATAACAGAGGCCTGCCGATGTGCCTGGACATACGCGTCTCCTCTTGGGATGTGTCCTCTACGTTCTCCATCCTCCCTCTCACTGTGCTCCTCACTAGGGGCCGCACTCATTCTTCAATGAAAATATACATTGAATGTTTGTTTTGTGCTCAGTGAGGAAGACACACATGCATTAGGTACATTTCTCACCCCTTATGGAGCTGGAAATTTACCTCTTATTGACCTACTTTCTTTGTAACATGTCATAATTGTCGCAGAACATCAAATCACCTACACTGAATCCGGGATTACTTATTCTAATACATAATAACCAAAGGCATATTGGAAAATAAAAAAAAGAAATGCTTGTGAATGAACCCTCAAAACGTGTCAAAAGCTAAGTAGATAGTCCTGTCTACATTCTTTTGTACTTGTATCAAGGTATGAACCCATTAGTCCCCAGAACCCAAATGTAAAGTAACAGAAACCCCCCCAAAAAATGTGTGCCAGACTAGGAAACTGTGTTATCTTCTGATAAGAGGCAGGTGACATAATACGTGTTATACTTTAGTCCTATAGGCTCACTCGGCTATTTCAGAATACAGCGCCCAGAAAAGGTGCTCAGGACAGCAAAGCCCTTTGGCAGCATGAAATTTGAAACTGCTCCTCTCTCGCCTGGAGATTTCGCAGCTGTCTGTCATGTGCCCGTGGTTCTCACGCCCGTCAATGCCCCTGACTACGTGCACTGAGCGCAACCAGCAAACTGCAGGGTCCTCTGACAACCTCGTCTACACTTTTGGTTTAGTATGACTTTTATCCTTATATATTCAGGAGAATTGAGCAATATTTTATTTCTCTCAAAATATTCATTCGGATGCCATCGATTGTAGTGTTTCACTCTGGCTTTGCCCTTTGTTAAACTGAAACTGAAGCTCGTTCCTGCCAACAGAGGGCCTTCCACTAACACTGTGTCCAGGGGCAAGGGGCAGCCTGACTTGTGCAGATGCTATGCCGTCATGTGGAAACCCCCAGCGGGGAAAACCATCCTTAAACACTGAGACGGGAATCAGTTTGTGGTCATGGTTAAAGGGTCACGTTGGCCCCTGATGAGGATGTTTTCAATTTACGAGGAGCCAACTGGCCTTGTCTCCACACTGAAAACCAAGGGAAAAATCAAGGCCACAATCTGAATGACTCAAATACCACTTTAAGGAGTTCTGACAATTAAATAAAGGAAATAAAAATAAAGCCCCTGCCCCCCCCGAGACATTCTGAAGACACATGAAACAATAACCATGAGGGCTTTACATCACACAGGAGGCAAAAAGTTCTTTCCGTAAAGCCTAAGCCCAATTTATCCTATTTGTAATCATCACATTGTTTATATAATTATATCTTAGCTCTGTTGGTCTTTGTAATGACCGTTCTTATTTATCTGTTCACAGTGCATTTATTTTGTGCTATTAATAATATTCCATGCAGCGTGTTCACATACTCATTTATTTCACAGATATTTGATGGGTGCTTTATGCTCCAGGCATTGCACTAGTAGAACCCAATTCTCTGCTCTCAGAGAGCTTACATTCTAGTGGAGAGCAAGACAATGAATATGTAAAATATAAGCATATGAGATAGTGATTTAAGTGCCAAGGAAAAAAATAAAGCAAGGGACGTGCCTCAGAGGTGTTGGCAGGGGAGTTAGGATTTTAGACAGAACAGTCAGGAAAGGCCTCATTGGGAATGTGACATTTGCATGAAGATCTGAAGGAATGAGGGAGCAAGCCAGGAATCTATGAGGGGAAGAAGCTTCCAGGAAGAAGGAACAGGAAGTGAGGAGGAGCATACAGGGACCAGCTGCTAGGAACTGCGGGAGGAAGGCCATGGGCAAGCGTGGGGAGAGATGGGGCAGAGTAACAGTAGATGAAGTCAGACAGATTAGTTACCTGGGTCGTGGAAAGTGGAAGTGCATTGGGAAGCCACTGGAGCACTCTGAGCAAATGCATGATGCGACCTGACTTAAGATATGGCAGCACTACTCTGGCTGCGAGTTGTGAAAGAGGCAAGGGTAGAAGCAGGGAGACAACTGAAGAAGTTACTGCAATGATCTAGGTGAAAAATGAAAGTAGCAATAAAGCTGGTGAGATATCATTGGGTTCCAAGTGTATTTTGAAGCAAGAGCTGACAGGATAGGTTGATGGATTTGATGTGAAACGTGAAGGGGAAGAGACAAAGAGGACCCCAAAGATTTTGACAGCACCATCTGCAAGGTTGGTGTGAGATAATAGAAAATATAGTTATTGGTCTCTGCCCCTGGTTCCTAGCACAGAGCTCTTGAAACCCTTATAATTTCTTCAGTGGTAAGAGCATCAGGAGCATTTTTTCACTCTAGTACTTGATCTTTGATCCCAGCTTCCTACACCGAGCTCCTAAATCCCTTAGAATTTCCAGGATGATAGCAGTGTCTTTCGTTCTAATGAGGTGGCTCTTGATGGGCTCCTAGATGGGTTCTGGTCACCAGAAAGACCAAGCATTGATTAGAAGCTTGGAATTTTCAGCCCCACCCCCCGAATCTGCAGAGAGGGGAGAGGGACTAGAAATGGAGTTAATGATTGATCATGCCTACGTGATGAAACCTCCATAAAAATCCCAAAAATACTGGGTTCGGAGAGCTTCCACGTGGCTGAACACACGGAGGTGCTGGGAGAGTGGTGAGCTCAGAGACGGCACAGAAGTTCCATGCCCCTCCCCGCATACCTTGCCCTACACATCGCTTCCATCTGGATGTTCATCTGTATCCTTTATCATATCCTTTAATAACCTCATAAACATAAATAAGTGTTTTCCTGAGTTCTATGAGTTGCTCTAGGAAATTAATCGAACCTTGAGGAGGGGGTCGTGGGAACCTATGACTTGTAGCCAATGACGTCAGAAGCACAGGAGACAACCTGGACTTGTGATTGGCATCTGAGGCGGGAAGACGGGGCAGTCTGTGGGACTGAGCCCTTAGCCTGTGGGATCTGATGCTGTCTGCAGGTAGGTAGTGTCAGAATTGAGCTAAATTGTAGGACACCCAGCTGGTGTCACAGAGAATTGTTTGGTTGGGGAAAACATGTCTGGCGTCAGAAGTGTTGTGAGTGGGGTAGGGTGAGTGTAAAGGAGAACCACAGGAAGACTGAAGTTTTTCCCTCCTCAGTTGGTAATGGAGTTAAAGAGGAAGCAAGCTTATGGTGAAATTCAGGAGATCAGTTGTGGACATGGTATATTTGAGATGCCAATGACCCATCTGAGTAGACGGGTTGAATATACAAGTTTGGAATGCAAGGGAAAGATCTGGGCTATAGAAATAAATTTGGGAGTCATTGGCAACAGATGCTGTTTAAGCCATGAGACCAGACGAGATCTCAGAGGGAATAAGTGAGAAGAAAGAAGGGCCCTGGAGCACACTGCCCTTAAGAAGTGGAAATGGAACCGCAGAGAAGACCAAGAAAGAGTAGTTAGGAAAACCAGGCATGTGCCATGTCCTGGGGGCCACACGAAGAACATATTTCAGAGAAGAGAATGATCCACTGTCACTGAGGAGTTGGGATGATTGACCATTGCATTGAGCAAGGCAGAAGTCACTGGCAATAGGAGGAGTGATTCCAGTAGCATGAGATAGGGAAAATCCTGATTGGAATAGAGTCAAGAGAGGATGAGAGGAGACAAATTGGAGGCGGTAAGTGTAAACAACGGTCTTGAGGAATTTTGAAATAAGAAAACAGGAAGTAGAGTTAAGAGAGTTTTCCTTTTTTATGCCACAAACTGGGTGGCTTAAAACAACAGAATTTATTCTCACAGTTCTGGAGGCCAAAGATCCGAAATCAAGGTGTAGACAAGTCTGTGTCTGTGCTCCCTCCAGGGGCTCAAGGGGAGAATCCTTCCTTGCCTTTTCCAGCTTCTGGTGGCTGCAGGCATTCCTTGTCTTGTGGCCACATCACTCCAATCTCTGCCTCTGTGGCCACGTTGCCTCCTCCCCTTCTGTGTCTCTCGGATCTCCCTCTGTCTCTCTCTTACAAGAATACACGTGATTGCATGCAGGGCCAACCTAGATAATCCATGATAATATCCTCATCTCAAGATTCTTCATTTAATCACACCTGCAAAGACCCTTTTTCCAAATACATTGACATTCACAGGCTCCAGGGACATGGACATATCTTTGGGAGCCATCATCAACCTACCACATAAGCAGATGACAATGATCCAACAGAGAGAGTAAAAATAATAATGCAGGAGAGGTGAGAATTATTGAAGCAATGTCCTTGAGTAGGACAGAAGGGATTAGAACTAGTGGACAAGGAGAAGGGTTAGCCTTACCCAAGAGCACGGACAATTTATCAATAGTATCATAGACAACCTAATTTTATTCTTTAGTTTCAGAAGACTCTATCTAACTTAGATGTATGCTCTGGTCTTTATTTGTAATAGTTGCCTATTGCTGCTTAACAAAGTATTACAAATTAGCGGTATAAAACTGCACACATTTGTTATCTCCTTGTTTCTATCAGCTGGGAATCTGGGCAGAACCCAGCTGGGTTCTCTGCTTCAGGGTCTCCCCAGGCTACAATCCATATGTTGGCAGGGCTGTGGTCCCATCAGAGGCTTTCTGGGGAAAGATCTACTTCCAAACAACTCAAGTTGTTGGCAGAATCCATTTTCTTGAGACTGTTGGACTAAAGATTTAGTTTCTTGCTAGAGGCTGCCTTCAGCTCCGAGAGGCCACTCACACTTCCTTGACAAACAGGCCTTCTCCAACATGGCCATTAACCTCATGGCAGCTTGCTTCTTCAAGGCCGGTGAAAGGAATTCCTTCTAGCATGTCTGCAAGGACAGAGTCTTATGTATGTCCTAACTCCCATGACCATTGCCGTATAATGTAAGCTAACCATGGGCATAACATTCCATCGCTTTTGCGATATTCTTTTGCTGAGGAAGCAATCACAGATCCTGCTCACACTCAAGAGGAAGGGTTACACAAGGACATGAGCGCCAGAAGGTGGGGATCATTGGCAGTCTGTCCACTACCTTCACGATCAGGATTGAAATTGGAAGAAACATCATAGATTTAGTTAACTCTCATATTTTTTATCATTAACAAGGAAAACAGACAATACATTTATGTGGCACTTGGGGATAAAGTAGGGCTCTCTGCTTTTACACAATTTGAGGGTGGCCTTAAAACAAAAAATGAAACAAGAAGTGAGGCAGAGCCAGTTTAGAATGCCCAGAGGATCATTTTAAAAAGTCAACAAGCTTCTCCCTCAAAAAAGTATATTTGATTCACTTTTCTTATTCTACTCACACGCCCAAGGATTAGTGGTCTAAATTATCTAACTGCGTTGATAAGAGAAAATAGCCCTGGATTTTGTTAACAGGGTGTTATATACTCATTTTATTAACTGAGGATCTTGATCAAATTATTCTCTTGAAGCTTCAACTTCTTTATCTGCAAATGGGGATAATAAAGGTTTCTATCCTATGGCCTTGTAAGAATTAAGTCAGATAAGCTATTTGTGATGATCATCACAGTGCCTGGAAGACAATAAGAGCGAACAAATATTGACTGTTATGTTTATTATTATTATCCTGACTCAGTCCATGCCCAGAATTCAACAAACCCATAAAAACAAGAAAATATGTACAAGTTGTGCAACCAATTGATTTTTCAATTGAACCTGTTGTTTAATGGTTATATTACCTCCTGAATATTTCCCATATAAAAAGGTCAAATGGCACAACCACATTATAGTTAAGATGGAAAGTCCTGCATTTTGCCTGCTTTTGAATTCTGTGTCTCCACTTAAAGCTATGAAACCTTGGGAGTGTGGCTTACTTCCCTAATCTGTAAATTGAGGATAATTGTCATATTCCCCTCCTATGGTGTGGTTCAGACTAGATGGGATAATTCGTGTTAAGCAATTACCCAGTGGCCAACAGAGCATAAATGTTCAGTATACAGTAACCAGAAGCTGCAGAATAGAGCAGTAAATAACGACCAGGCCCTTAGAAACATGAATAGGAAAAGTGTTACTTATGCTAATACATGTGGATTTTTTTTTATGTGTTTCATTAGTTAATTCTGATTGTGAGACAAGTCAGTGTTGATATTCCAATTTGGGGATTAAGGACCAATAAATAGTCTTTAGGATTTCAGGACCAGCAAATTTTTAAAAAAATGTTTATAATCAAAATTTTGTTTTTTATTTTGCTAAATAAGAAAAGTCAGTTTCCTAGAACTGAAGAAGTAGGAAGGACATAATTGAAGTTTAAAGGCCAGTCTTTCAAACTGAATGAATTTGGCTTCATGAGAACTCATTTATTTTTTTCAAGCATTTATGGAAACTTTATCTTAGACCAGTGCTACCTGCAAACCAGTGATTAAAAAATATGGGGCCACAACAAATTTAATTGTGAGAGCCAAAATATGGATTGATAAGCAAACGTGTAAGGTGAATGTCTCCTCTCCAGCCCTAAGCAGAGGATAGAACCTCCCCGGTCCCCTCATGGAAACAGTGGGAAGATGCATGTGCTAAGGACAGGCAGACCTTGACTCACCAGGAGAGAGAAGGGTCGTATGTAAATCATGAGCCTACTTACTCATACTTACTATCGCCATAGTTACCATTTATATCCTTTTGCTATAGACAGACATAGTTTCATCTTTGAAATTTTCTTTATGAATAATTCCAACGTATCGTTAGTCTTTTTTTTCTTCCTCCTTTCCCTTTTCAGAACTTTTTAACCTGTTTAACCTTTTCACAATGAGTTGCCTTAACATGACTATACTCTCCGATGCAGATTAGCATTTGAAAATATGGAATTGAGGTGCACTCCAAGAACTTTCATCTTTTAATGTGTTTTTGGCAGCTTCAGAAATTTAATGGGAACTGAATTATATTTAATGCTATTTAAAAGAAAATCTTTCTCCTCATAGACATGTACTTTGTAAAAAATTTCCAGTGATAAGCACTCCAGCTTCAAGTTTCTTAGCAATATGTATATAAAATTAATTTTATTACAGCCTTTCCCATTTCCCATTTTTGCCCTAAGCAAAGGCAAATTCTGCCATAAGCAGTTTTCTTTCAATTCATTTTGTGCACGATGAGCCAGATTCTCTAATATGGTATCCGAGGGCCAGGCCAGGCCAAACAAAGAGAAAGAAAATTGAAAGACTGGATATTGTTTATCTGAGGTGGGAAATGGGTTGAAGCATTAAGTGACACTATATCACATAAGACAAAGCTGTGTCACGCTGAGGCTTTTTCCTTATCTATGACATTTCTTTAGAACCTTTTTTGGAGGGGGCATGAAAAATTGGGGCTTTTGTGAAAAAGTAGAAATTTCGTCTCACAAAGAAAGTCTCACGGTGAGAGAGAAGATTAGAGGCCTTTGCTCTCAAAGCTGCACGCACTGTCTTGAACTAGTTTCTGTTCAAAATTTTCCATCAAAATTTAAGGGGAAAATGTACAGCACTGACACGAAAGTAAAGTTGCTATGAAGGAGAACTGACAGGACAGTTGAAAATGGCATTCTCTGAACACCATGCAGGGCAGATGAGGGCATCGACAGCAAAAGAGGGCTTTTCTTGAGAGACAACTATAGAAACTGAAGGAAGGGATGGTAATGGCAGCAGAGGGCTTTTCCTTCTCTGTCCCCTTTGGTAATTTATGAACACTAGAAAGAAATCTAGTAAAATGTCAATTTTCTAAGTTCAAACCTCAGTGAACCAGAGACCAAAGGCACAAATTGTAGTGGAAAAGAAGAAATAGAACAAAAAGGGAAATGTCTAAGAGCACATTTTTCAATTCATCTTGTAGGCTGTTTCCATAAAGAAAATAGGAAAAATATGACTGTGATTTAGTCCATGACCCCCAAAATGTGACTGAAAATAGCTGCTTATGATTACTTCTGTAATATCTTTTTCCTTTTTAACTTTTAACTCTATAAATACAGCCTTAAACTAAAGATTAGGTTTAACAAAATAGATGATTTCAGCTCTGACATGAAATGAGCTTAGAAGTTGTCACTTCCACCCTTAGTATAATAAAAAGTGGAACAAACTGAAAATAATGGCTTCTTTTGGACTCATCAGAGAACTGAGGTTGTAGAGCAAGCCCCCCACCCTGAAATACTGGAAAAAGGAGAATTCAGAGTCATGCCTGACATCTGCTTGCCTGGAGCAGAAACTGCTAGAATCACAAACTGATAGGAACATTTAAACGGTAACGTTGACAAACTTCTGGAAGCTGAGGATGGACTCGTAGGAGAATGAGAAATCCCTGGGGGCTGCAGTCTTAGGAGTGGGGGAGTGAGGAGGTGCGGGGTGAAGTGCTAGGAGGGTGGGGGCTACACTTTGGTGGGGTTTAACTCCAGGAATCTTGCCAGGTTCTCAGGTGAAGATCCAAGAAAGATCCCCTGGTGTCTCTAGAAAGGGGAAGAGAAGAGTAACGACTATGAAATGTCAAGAGGCTCCTCCATGACAAAGGCCTACTCTCCAGGGAAAGACTCTCCCAGAGCCTCATCTCACTAGACAGCTGAAAGGCAGTTACCCAATTCTAGCCCCCTTTAACTTTCCTGTTTCACCTAAGGGGAAAAAACACTAAAAATTTAAGAAACACCATGAAGGTATTAGCCCACAGACACAAGCTGACTAAAATCTAAGATTTAATCCTAAGATTATAGAACTTTGCTCTTTCTCCATGCCTCACCACCACATTACAGGCTCCAGTATGATAACAGGAGATTACAGCTGGAAGAGCTGCAAGACGCAGGCTCCATCTAAGGAAGAGCACATAGGGAAGCCCAAAGACAGCAAGGGAGACAAAAACATGAACAACAGAGAAATGTAAAGCCTTTAGCACCACCAGCTACAACAAACTTTAAACAACCCAGCTTCTAGCTAGATTAACATAAAACCTCACATTAAAGCCCCGTTTACCTCAGTTCCTACTACCTGATACAGTACATCTGGCTCTCAACAAAAAATTACAAGACATGCTAAAATGCCAGAAAAAACCAGTCTGAAAGCACAAAGCAAACATAAGATCCAGACTCCAATATGACATAAGTTTTGGAATTATCATATAAGGAATTTAAAATAACTGTGGTCAATAAGTTAAGAGCTCTAATAAAAGAAGTAGGCAACATGCAAGATAAGAGAGTTATGTAAGCAGAAAAAAAATGGAACTTTAAGAAAGACTTGAAAGGAAATGCTACAAATCAAAACCACTGTAATATAATTTTAAAAAATGCATTAGATGGCTCATTAGTAGACTGGATATGGCCAAAGAAAGAAGCAGTGAGCTTGAAGAAAGGTCGATAGAAATTTCCCAAACTGAAATGAAAATAGAAACAAGAATGAATAAAACAGAACAGGATATCTAATTACTGTGGGGCAGGTTCAAAAAGTGTAACATACATACAACGGAAATACCTAAACTAGAAGAAAGAGGAAATAGATCAGAGTAAATATTTTAACTAATAATGGCCAAGAATTTTCTAAAATAAATGATAGACAACAAATCAAAAATCCAGCAAGCTCAGAGAACACCCAGAAGGATAAATACCAAAAAATGTACACCTAGGCATATCACGTGTGCAATGCAGAAAACTTAAGACAAAGAAAAAACCCTGAAAGAAGCTAGGGGAAAGAAAACACTTTACCTACTGAGAAACAAGAATAGGGATTACAGCAGTCTTCTCATCTGAACCAATAATCACTTTAAATATAAATGGTCTAAATACACTAATTAATAGACAGAGGTTGTCAGATTGGATTAAAAAACAAGACTATGATATATTGTCTACAAGAAATCCACGTTAAATGTAAAGATTCTGATAGGTTAAAAGGAAAGTGATAGAGAAAGATATGACACTCTAAAGATACTTTAAAAAAAAACTGGAGTAGGTATATTAATTTCAGACAAAGTAGACTTCAGAATAACAAAAGTGATCAGGAAAAAAGATGGGCATTATGTAATAATAAAGAGCTCAATTCTCTAAGAAGACACAAGAATCCTAAACGTGTATGCATGTAATAACAGAGCATCAAAATACAAGAGGCAAAAAGTGAGAAAACTGAAAGGAGAAATAGACAAATCTACTATTATAGTTGGAGACTTTAATACTCTCCTTTCAGTAATTGATGGATTGAGCAGGCAGAAATTCAATAAGAATATAACCAGCCTGAGCAGCTGTCAATCAACTTGATCTAATTGACATACATAGAACACTCCATTCAACAACTGCAGAATATATTTTCTTGTGAAACCTGCAAGGAGCATTTACCAATATTGATCACATTCTGGGCCATAAAACACAACTTAACAAATTTAAAAGATTAGAAATCATACAAAATGCATTCTCATACCACAGGGAATTACACTAGAAATTAATAACAGGAAGATAAACTATGTTATAGCTACAAAATTGAATATTCAATGATAAAAAGAAATGAATGATCAAGTCACAAAAAGACTAAGACAGTCTGAAAGGCCACATACTATATGTCTCCAATTGTATGACATTCTGCAATAAAGCAAAAGTATATCAACAATAAAAAGATAAGTAAGTTGCCAGAGGGGATGGGGGAAGTTGGTAGGATTGAATAAGTAAAACAAGGATTTTTAGACTGATGAAATATTCTGTATGCTACTGTAATGATAGACACATGACACTATTCCTTTGTCAAAAGCGACAGAACTTTACAGAACAAAGAGGGAACCTTAATACATGCAAATTTAAAAATATCACTCCGAGGTCAGGAATCTTAGGATGGAATACAAAATATAACAAAACAATTTAACTGTATTACAAATGTATGAAATAATTTCACTAAAGAGGGTTGCGAGTGTGTGTGCTGAACTAAGCAACTTTGAAAGTTAGGGGCTGGCTCCGTGGCCAAGTGATTAAGTTTGCATGCTCCGCTG